>NW_012098543.1:198607-200026 GCF_000951045.1 Mandrillus leucophaeus | reverse complement strand
CTATTTTTTTTTTTGTAGTTTTAGTAGAGACAGGGTTTCACTGTGTTGGCCAGGCTGGTCTCGAACTCCTGACCTCGTGATCCACCCGCCTTGGCCTCCCAAAGTGCTGGGATTACAAGTGTGAGCTGCTGTGCCCGGCCTAGGTGGTCTTTAAAGTGGTTGACCCGCATGACCCAGCTGTGCTTCCCAGAGGATGGGCGTGTTCTGATCTGCTGTCCAAGTCGGCAGCCAGTGGCTGCCCATGGCTGTTCCTAAGCACTTGGTGTGTGGCAAGAGTGACAGAGTTCTTATTTCAACTTAAGTGAAAATCTCACCCGTGGCCGGCGGCTACCGTGCTGGACAGCACAGGTGCGGACAGGGGAACCCTGGGAGCCGCAGGTTTCAGCTTTGGGGAAAGGAGGATGAACTAGCAAAGGCGGCCAAGAAGGAATAGCCTGAAAGGCAGGAGACCCCAGGCTGCCGGGTGACGAGGATGGCAAGAATGGGCTCCAGGGAAGAGCACATAGCCCTGGGTCACTGCGCCGAGCCTGAGCCGAGGACCGAGATGAGAACCGTGGTTGACTCAGCAACGTGGAGCCCTTCCTACCAAGCTTGCTCCCATTTTGCTGGGACAGGGACACTGTGAGTGGCAGGGGCAGCAGCCACCGGGGCAGGTTTTGTGGAGATGCACAGTGGGAAGCTCCGGCTTAACCCCGCCTCAGCCTCATGATACTGGCACTGCCCTTAGTTGATAGGAAACAGCTCAGAGAAGGGACACTGCTTGCTTAGAGTCACACCGCAAAAAAAAAAAAAAAGCTTGCATTTTGTGCCTTCCATCGTGCTGTTCCCTCCCTTCAGGAGAAGCAGCCCCCTCCAGCCGGCCCTCCCTCAGTCCCGGCGCGCAGCCCCCTGCACCCGGCCCTCCCTCAGTCCTAGTGCTCAGCTCTCTCCTCCAAGACCCAACGCACTCTTCCTCCGTTTGCCTCAGCCCCCGGCCCTCATCTCCTGCCTCTCCTCTTTGTGGCTTGTGAGGGTTGCGCGGACGTGGGAGTGGGGAGAGACCAGAGGGACTGGGGGTGTTTGGGAGCCGAGGCTTAGGGGCCCAGAGGGGACGGAGAAGGGGTTACCTCCGCTCCTGCTGCAGCCTCCGAGTTATCCTCTGCACCTGATGGAGCCTGTTCAGGACCCGCTCGTTCACCTGTGGGGTGGGAACTCCCATCAGCTGGATCCCACGGCTCCCGTTCATTTGTTCAACGGATGTTTAATGGGGTATGTACTAGGCTCCGGGGAGACTGGTCAAAGACCATCGTGTGGGCTGAGGTCCTTCCACCTTCCCCTCCCTCCGGCTCCCCTCTCACCATGCCACAGTCCTGAGTGCCCTCCCGTGGGGGCCTTCCGCATGCTGTTCCTCTACCTGGACCCTCTCCCCAGCCGTCCATA
>NW_012098543.1:194714-196537 GCF_000951045.1 Mandrillus leucophaeus | reverse complement strand
CTACCTCACCCGGCTAGTTTTTTGTATTTTTTTTAGTAGAGACGGGGTTTCACTGTGTTAGCCAGGATGCTCTCCATCTCCTGACCTCGTGATCCGCCCGTCTCGGCCTCCCAAAGTGCTGGGATTACAGGCTTGAGCCACCGCGCCCGGCAGATCCTTAGTTTTAGAGCTCTAATTGATGGGATGCTTCCTCCGCACCAGCGCCTGGGCAGGTTTGTTGTTTTGAGGTGGAATCTCATTCTGTCGCCCAGGCTGGAGTGCAGTGGTGTGATCTCGGCTCACCACAACCTCCACCTCCCGGGTTCAAGTGATTCTCCTGCGTCAGCCTCCCGAATAGCTGGGAATACAAGCACCTGCAACCACGCCCAGCTAATTTTTGTATTTTTAGTAGAGACAGGGTTTCCCCGTGTTAGCCAGGCTGGTCTTGAACTCCTGACCTCAGGTGATCCGCCTGCCTCGGCCTCCCAAAGTGCTGGGATTACAGGCGTGAGCCACCGCGCCCGGCCAGGATGTTTTTCACACAGACCTCATTGGTTCCACATGCACCGAGCGCCCACTCTGCCCTGTGTGCTGTTCCAGCGGCTGTGCCAAGGACACATCGGGTAACAAAGGCGCCTGTGCTTAGAGTCAGGGTTGCAGGGGAGACAGACAATAAGCAAACCAGCCCAACACAACAGGTCAGAAAGTGGGAAGAAGGCAGGTGATACCGGGCTTGGAACTTGAAAAGGATGGTGGCGGACGCCTCACCAAGCAGGCGAGGGAGCGGCGGAAGGAGCGGCAGGTGCAGACGCCCTGACGTGGGTGCAGAGCACACGCGCCTGGTTTCCAGTGCAGGCGGGCGGGCATAAGGGGCCCTCTGAGGCAGGGCCTGGTCGGCTGCTGCGGGAGGTTCGCCTTTACTCCGAGTCAGCGGAGAGCCACCGTAGAGGAGCAGAGGAGGGGCCTGGTCTGTCTCACATGTTAGAAGGACTAGTCCCACATTTCAGATACAGCAGGCCTGGCGGGGCCTGAGAACTTGCACCAAGTTCCCAGGTGGCACTGATGTTGCCAGTCCAGGGGCCACACTTGGAGAGCCACGGGGCTGGGCTCCGGGCCAACAGTGCAGAAAGCCTGATTCTCACTTAGCTGTCCTCAATTATTCAGGGAGGCTTTGCATACACAGATGCTTCTTAACTCCCGCATGTTTTAACCTGAAAGGACGCTGATCCCTTTCATAAACTCTCCTGATCTTAAAAATCTTGGCTAAAAGTCTGTAGTCCCAGCTACTCGGGAGGCTGAGGCAGGAGAATGGCGAGAACCCGGGAGACGGAGCTTGCAGTGAGCCCACATCGCGCCACTGCACTCCAGCCTGGGTGACAGAGTGAGACTCAGTCTCAAAAAAAAAAAAAATTGACTAAAGGTACAAACAGGGAAAGGTGGGGCTCACCCAGGCTGTTTTAAGAGGAGACTTGGGGCCAAAGGAGAGGCAGGGAAGCCAGAGAGGAGTAATCCAAGCAAGAGGCTGTGTCCCCAGGCCCAGGTTGGTGGCAGAGGAGGAGTGACAAGAGGCGGGGTTCTGGATGTATTTTAGAAGTAGAGGTGACGGGTTGTGATGGATGGATGTGGGGCTGAGAGAAACAAGCAAAGTGCTCCAGGCAGTGGGAGGTGGAGTTATTCCCTGACATGGGGTAGATGTGAGGGAAGGTCAAGGTTAACTTCAGATGCACAGTGGAGAAGCAGGACAGCTGTCCAGCAGGCGGCGGACAAATGAACACAGGACTCAGAAAGCTGTGGATGGAACTCAGAAGTCGGCTGCATTTAGGTGACTTTTTTTTTTTTTTTTT
>NW_012098543.1:177457-188104 GCF_000951045.1 Mandrillus leucophaeus | reverse complement strand
CTGCCTCCTGGGTTCAAGCGATTCTCCTGCCTGAGCCTCCCAAGTAGCTGGGACTACAGGCACATACCACCACATCCGGCTAATTTTTTGTATTTTAGTAGAGACGGGGTTTCACCATGTTGGCCAGGCTGGTCTCGAACTCCTAACCTTGGGTGATCTGCCTGCCTCAGCCTCCCACAGTGCTGGGGTGACAGGCATGAGCCACCGCGCCTGGCCCACCCTCATTCTCAGCAAGGAGGCTGATGCAGTCATTCAGCCCAGACAGCTGGACTTGGATTTGGCAGCCGTGGGGATGGAGGGAAGGAGAAGGGTCCAGAGACATGCAAGAGGCAGAATGAATGAGTCGAGAGGAGTGAATCCTGGCAGGGGTATAGGAGATGTGAAGAGCCTGGGCTTTTACCTGTGAGCAGTGCCACACATTGAGAGGCCCCCAGGAGACATCGGAGGACCCATCTGGGTTGTTAGGGAAGCTCCACGGGAGATGGCGCTTCCAGGGCCTTGGCACAGGGCCAGACACATAATGCATGCTAAATGAGTGAATATACATATAAGTGGAGGATTCCTTCAGCAAGCCAAGAAAGGCTGGGCGTGTGGAAAGGCAGAGATTGCGGGGGGCGGTAGTTTACGCCAGGGGACCCCAAAACAGGGGGATCCGCACTCACCTACCTGCTCGATCTCCCGGCAGCGCCGACCTAGTGCCTGGTACTTTCTGCGATTTAATTCCCGCTGGCGCCGCCGCCGACCCCGGGCTGCCTCTTCCTCTTCATCTCGCTCCCGGAGCCCTGAGCCCCCCAGACCCCCTGACACAAACTCCACTTCCGTCTCCAGCTCGCTCTCCAGGATGTGGCCCCCAAACAGGGGAGGCAGCGCCAACTCCGAGCCCGGCGGCGCTGAGAACTCCTCAAAGCCCACGGCTGCCATGGTCCTGAGGGGCAGGGAAAAGGTCAGGGGCCCTGGATCCTGGACTCCCAGTCCCTTCTCCCACTGAACCAGGAGCCCAAACCCCAGCCCCTTTTCCCTAAGACCTGGGAGTCCAGGCCCCCAGCTCCTAATCCCTCAGACCCTAGAATCCAGGCCCCCAGCCCCTCCTCCCTCAGACCCAGGGATCCAGGCCCCCAGCCCTTCCTCCCTCAGACCGTAGAATCCAGGCCCCCAGCTCTCCTCCCTCAGACCCAGGAGACCAGGTCCCCAACCCCTCCTTCATAGCACCCACAGGGTTCAAGCCCTGACCCCCTCCTCCCAGGATCCAAGAGTCCAGACCTCCAGACTTTTTCTCTCCAAGGACCCAGGGAGTCCAAGCCCCAACCCTCGACCAGACGCCAGAGTCCTGGCTTCCAACCTCCTCGTCTCTCAGATCCAGCAGTCCAAACCCCTAGCCTTCTCCTCCCTCAGGATGCACCAGTCCAGACCCCAGTCCATAAAAGGGTTCTAAGGTAAAGCAGTTGCATGAACTACAACCCCCATCAGACCTCAGTGTAAAAGCTCATATGGTTACACACAATGCAGCTGCTGTTTTCTGGGATTCGCAGTTTTTCACAAGGGCTCAGCCACTTACCCTTCTCTCTGCTCCAATTCCATCTCCGCGACCTTCGGAAGCCCCGGGCCTCTTAGCTTCCAACCTCTTAAATCTCTAGATTAAGCCGTTCGCAAAACTACTTGTCCCATCAGGCTCAGGGGCCGAGGCCGGCGGGACGTGGCCCTAGGCCTTGTGGGAGTTGTAGTTTCCTGTTTCCGGCTTCGCTTTGGCCCACCCCGACGTCCAACCCGAATCCCTGCTTAAAGGCCTTGCTTTCTTGTCTAACGTCGCAACCAGTCCTCTGAGTTGCCAACGTCTTTCTTCTTGTCTCGACGCCCCGTCATCTAGCCACAGCAATTCTCCGCTTAGCAGGATTGGTCCACAGCGGGCCGTGAGTTCGATTAGCCCCTTTCCTTCTCGCTGCTTACCGCCTCTCTCCGCCAAGTGCCAGGTGCTAATAAAGTTGTTGTTTCAAACGCGGCCAGGAACATCGCGAGTGGGGACCAATCAGAGCGTAGCTTTACCTCTATAACGGCGCGAGCATGAGACGTCATCGGTGAGCGACGAACGCTGTGGGAAAGCTTATTTCCTAGAAACAGTGCTGCGCGGAGAGGAGAGGTGAGTGTGATGGAGACGAGCGGGGAGCGGGAGGCCGGACTCCTGGGTCTGGGAGAAGAAGTGTGTGAGGAGGAAGGCGGGCCTTTACAGCTGGGTTTTTTTGTTGTTGTTTGTTTGTTTTGAGACGGAGTCTCGGTCTGTTGCCTAGGTTGGAGTGCAGTGGCGCGATCTCGGCTCATTGCAACCTCCGTCTCTAGGGTTCAAACGATTCTCCTGCCTCAGCCTCCAGAGTAGCTGGGATTACAGGCGCGCGCCACCACGCCCGGCTAATTTTTGTATTTTTAGTAGGGACGAGGTTTCCCCATGTTGGTCAGGCTGGTCTCGAACTCCTGATCTCTTGATCCGCCCGCCTCGGCGTCCCAAAGTGCTGTGATTACAGGCGTGACCCACCGCGCCTGGCAAGTTTGTTTGTTTGTTTGTTTTGTTTGAGACGAAGTTTCACTGTTGTTGCCCAGAATGGGGTTCAATGGCGCGATCTCGGTTCACTGCAACCTCCGCCTCCCGGGTTCAAGCGATTCTCCTGCCTCAGCCTCCGGAGTAGCTGGGATTACAGGCGCCCGCCACCACACCCGGCTAATTTTTTGTATTTTTAGTAGAGACAGGGTTTCACCATGTTGGCCAGACTGGTCTCGAACTCCTCACCTCAGGTGATCTACCCGGCTGGGCCTCCCAAAGTGCTGGAATGACAGGCATGAGCCACCGTGCCCAACCTTTTACAGCTTGTTTACCCAAAAGTCTTAATATGCGCCTACCATGGTGTGGCCCTGGGGATGTGGCAGGAGCAAAAATTGTTCCCTGCCCTCTTAGAGCTTTGGTTGATGCCTGGCAGACAGGCTTTATCAAATAATTACTTCATTAATCACAAATGTGTGAAGTGCCTTACTGTAGACACGCAGAGCCTGCGGGACACGTATCACAAAGCAACCTCCTCTAGTCTAAAGGGGGCCCGTGGGTCAGGGAGGTGGAATGTGAGAGCTGAAAGCTGAAGAGATGCCGGGCTGCTGGAGTGAGGAGAGCCAGACGCGGGGGGTCACTCCTGTAATCCCAGCACTTTGGGTGGCCCAGGAGAAAGGATCGCTTGAGCCCAGGAGTTTGAGACCAGCCTGAGCAACACAGTGAGACCCCGTCTCTACAGAAAAATTTAAAAATTAGCCGGGTGTGCTGGTGTGGGCCTGTCATCTCAGCTATCGGGAGGCTGAGGCGGGAGAACCGCTTGAGCCCAGGTGGTCGAGGCTGCAGGGAGCTATGATGGTGCCACAGCACTGCAGCCTGGGTAACAGAGCAAGACATTGTCTCAAAAACAAACAAACAAAGAAAAGAAAAAACAAAGTGAAGGAAAGAGCCACCGTAGTTACAAGGGACTCCTTGTACAAAGATCTGGAGGTGGGAAGAAATTGATAATGTAACCAACTCAAGTTTCTGCTACTCAGAGGCTAGAATAGGAGAAGTGAGGGATGGTGAAAGTAAAGCTTTATTGATCAAATGGTCGCAGATGAGAAATGGCCAAGCTAATGTATTTAAAAGACCGTTTCAAACTGTAGGCTGGGGAGAGGGGCTTAAAAGGGGGAACTCTGAATCGGAGGCATACAGGAATGGTGCTGGGTACAGGGTATGTGTGTCTTGCTCTGAAGGCTGTCTTGAGTCATGGGCCACCTGGAGCATGGGCTGGAATCATGTCAGTAATGGCCAGGTTTTAGATTGATCGCCTTGAGGTAATCTCTGGAGTTCTGCAGCTGGGTTTGCATACCTAGTTTGTTTCGAGATTAGCCCCTGTGGCCAGGCGCAGTGGCTCACACCTGTAATCCCAATGGTTTGGGAGGCCAAGGTGGGTCCCTCACTTGAGGTCAAGAGTTCAAGACCAGCCTGGCTTACATGGTGAAACTTTGACTCTACAAAAAAAAAAAAAAAATAGCTGGGCATAGTGGCAGGTGCCTGTAATCCCAGCTACTCGGGAGGCTGAGGCAGGAGAATCGCTTGAACCCAGGAGGTGGAGGTTGTAGTGAGCCAAGATTGTGCCACTGTGCTCCAACTTGGGTGACAGAGCCAGACTCCATCTTTAAAAAAATAAAGATTAGCCCCTGGAACTTCTAAGTAAGCACATGGATAAGCCATCAGTGCAAGACAGTGTCTAGTGGGAAAGGCGGGAAACAAAGAATTTCAGAGTATGTTTTCAAGGCTAAAGGCAATAAAGGAAAAAAAAAGTTTGCAAATGCATTTGGAATCTACACCACTTGGTTCCGGTAAGTCTTAGCAAGATGGCGGTCGTAGGGGTGTGCTGTGTCTTACACAGGTCGGAGCTGGAGACTCGCCAGTGAACAAAACAAACTAAAACACCTGTCGTCATGGAGCCTGCACGCTACTGGGGTTCATAAAGAAGGACCAGGGTTTTCTGGGGGAGAATCATCGCCAGTAATAACGAGGGACTTTGTCGGGGCAAGTTTTTAGGGAACCCTGCTCTCCCTCCCCACAGGCCTCGGGATGTCTCTGGCAGATGAGCTCTTAGCTGATCTCGAAGAGGCAGCAGAAGAGGAGGAAGGAGGAAGCTATGGGGAGGAAGAGGAGGAGCCAGCCATCGAGGATGTGCAGGAGGAGACACAGCTGGATCTTTCCGGGGATTCGGTCAAGACCATCGCCAAGCTATGGGACAGTAAGATGGTAAGAGGACAAGAGGCGTTCCTAGCCAAGGGGCTCTAGACAGAATCTCCCAGAAGGGGGTGACACAGGCTTCTTTTGGAAGAGTCCTAGATTCTGACTCTCCTCTCCTTTCCTGCAGTTTGCTGAGATTATGATGAAGATTGAGGAGTATATCAGCAAGCAAGCCAAAGCTTCAGAAGGTGCTTCCTCCCACTCTCTGCCCTTCCCCATCTCCTATGTCTCCTGCCAGGCCCCTAGGCTCCCTGGCTGCTTGTGGCTGGGTATATCTCCCCCTCAGCCTTTTCCAGAGCCTTTTTTTTTTTTTTTTTTTGTTTCTCCCCAACCCCTTCCCTTTTCCACTAAACATATACTGCATTGCGAAGTTCATGCATCTTACATCCTTTCTGTATGCTGAGCTTGGTCATGCTGGGACTTAGCTTGAGGGTTCCCAGACTTCACTGATTCACATGACCGGTTACAGGGTTTTTGCCACATCTATAAGCCACTTGTCCTATTATTTGCTTAACATATTCTTTGAGTCTGGGACTTTTTCTCTTAAATTTATCTAAGAAGGAAGCAAATTGCTACCATGAATGGAAAACTGGTATCATTTGCAAAGACAAAGTCACCGTATAAAAATAGATATATAATTATTAAAGAATCACCTAAAACCTTTTCTCACTTCCAAATTGAGAGAATACTAGCTTATCTCGTGAGTGCTCAGACTCACTCTTAGGAGGGCAGTCCTGTTACCATTCCTATTCTTTTTTTTTTTTCCGTTTTCCTTGAGACAGAGTCTCCCTCTGTTGCCCAGGCTGGAGTGCAGTGATGTGATCTTGGCTCACTGCAACCTCTACCTCCCGGGTTCAAGTGATTCTCCTCCCTCAGCCACCTGAGTAGCTGAGATGACAGGTGTGCACCACCACGCCTGGCTATTTTGTATTTTTTAGTAGAGACGGGGTTTCATCATGTTGGCCAGGCTGGTCTCGAACTCCTGACCTCAAGTAATCCGACCACCTCGGCCTCCCAAAGTGCTGGGATTACAGGCGTGAGCCACCGTGCCCGGCCTTCCCATTCTTCTTGAATGGAATTTGTTGACAACAGGAAGCCATGGGAGGTTTCTGGGGGAAGAAGTGTAGTGAGAGGGCAGAGTTTTGGGAGACTCACTGCTTGCTTGCTTTAAGGTTCACCCGGACACCCAGTTGAATCGCCCGGGTCTTTGCGCTCAACGTGCTCAAGGTCTAGTGGAAGAGGCAGGCCAGGTTCCAGACAGCTGTCGGCGGGTGGTACCAGGCTGGGGACGCTGGAGTCACAGGAGGGACTGGCTGACCCTGCCCCAGGTGCCAGGGAAGAATCGATAGCTGAATTGGACTTTAGAGCGTGAATGCATGTGCCAGGCAAAGAAAGGGAGAAGGGGGCCCAGATAGCGGCGGCCCGGGGCCTCAGGCATCTGGAGAGAGAGGGCAGGCTCTGGAGCGCGCCAGATCCTGCAGAGTTCCAGAGGCCAGGCCGAGGAATTTCTCCATCCAGAGAGTTATGGGACACAGAAAGTGACATTTCCTGATGTCAGGCCAGGCTCAGGGATGGAGTCAGACCCTGTCACACCTGGTGTCTGGTGGGGGAGGAAGACGTGAAACACCTCACAAGCAGGTGGCAGTCCCCGTTTACTGGAGGTGCACAAGTGCTGCGGGTACACAGAGGAGGCATCTGATCAGTCCCCGTTTACTGGAGGTGCACAAGTGCTGCGGGTACACAGAGGAGGCGTCTGATCAGTCCCCGTTTACTGGAGGTGCACAAGTGCTGCGGGTACACAGAGGAGGCGTCTGATCCTCCCAGAAAGGGAGGGAAGGATTCTGAGTCACTGCCGGAGTCTTAAGGACTTAAAGAGCCTTTTGAGCATCAGGGTTAGGAACAATTCTGAAGCCATCCTGCTTGGGGTCAAGTCTGAGCTCTGCTGTCTACTGGCTGTGACATCAGACAGTTAGTATTTGTATGACATTTAAACACATCTTTTTGTTTGTTTTTTGAGACAGGGTCTCACTCTGTCACCCAGGCCAGAATGCAGTGGCACGATCACAGCTCACTGCAGCCTTGACCTTCTGGGCTCAGGTGTTCCTGCCTCAGCCTCCCAGGCAGTTAGGACCACAGGCATACACCAGCATGCCTGGCTAACGCAGGCACTCCTCCAGCTTCAGGATCTGGGAGGCAGACGTCAGCCTGTCCCTGGTTTACTCTTCAGCCCCTCCTTCCTGACCCTTCCCAGCCTCATCCTCCGTCTCCCCCAGCTGTGGGACCCGAGAGGGGGTAGGGATTTAGATCCTCACACCCATGCCACTCCGTGTCCTCACAGTGATGGGACCGGTGGAGGCAGCGCCTGAATACCGCGTCATCGTGGATGCCAACAACCTGACCGTGGAGATCGAAAACGAGCTGAGTGAGTGCTGGGGGCAGGCGGAGACAGCCCTCTGTGACGCCCCTCATGCCCCCTCCCTTCCCCACGGGCCTTTCCCAGGGTCCTGCCACTGAGCCCAAGCTCAGATCGAGGTTCACCTGCTGTAACGGAGTGGTGTAAGTAAGAAGGAAGTGCATTCTCCCTCGCGTATGAGTCTGAGCGAGCACTCGGGGATGGCGTGGCTGCTTGGCTGCCTGTAAGGCCCCAGCCCTTTCCATCTTGTTGGTCGGCCACCTGCCTCGTGGTGCAAGGGGACTGCCCCACGTCCAGCCGTCGCCTCTGCATTCCCACCAGCAAGGCACTTCTTTTTTTTAAGAACATGTCACTGCAGCTCACATTTTACAGACCAGAACTAATTCCCCTGGTCACACCTAGCGGTAAGGGTGGCTGAGAAATGGAGCTTGTATGCTGGTGCCCGTGTGCCAGGCTACAAGCCAGGGCTTCAGTTTCTAAAGGAAGAAGGGGACGTGGGTGTTAGGGCCAACCAGCAGAGTCTGCCTCCTGTCTCACCTGACACCCGCTGTCCCGTTTATCCTAGACATCATCCATAAGTTCATCCGGGATAAGTACTCGAAGAGATTCCCTGAACTGGAGTCCTTGGTCCCCAATGCACTGGATTACATCCGCACGGTCAAGGTGAGAGCAGAGGAGGAGGGGTGCTTCTGCTGGTGTGAAGGTGCAGGCAGGGCTCACTCTCGGACCCGCCCCCAGAGGCCTCGCGGTCTGGAGATGAAGGAGAGGAGTGGACGGAGGCTCAGTGGCCTGCTCTGCCCAGCGTGGGAGGGACGGAGCCTGGATGGGACTTTCTCAGGGCTCCCCTCCTACCCCAGTCTCCCAAGAGGGCTTCCCCGCTGGCCTGACCCGCGCTGCTTCCGCTGTGGTCGGAGCCGGTGGCATTGGAGTTGACATCTGAAGGTTGACACAGGGCAGGCACGCGGAGATTTGGGGGAGAGAGATGTCTTAAGTATGGAGAGCCTGAGGGAATAAGCGGGGAGGAAGTGAAGTGGGGAAGGAGGGGACGTGGAAGAGGTCGGATCACACTGAGCCTTTGGGTCTTATGAGAGAGCCAAGGAAGGGTTTCGGAAAAGAGGGGCGGATGCACGTGAGGGCAGGGAGAGGAGGCGGTCCCCACGTGTGTCCAGGAAAGGATTAGGATGGTGGTGGGGGAAGCCCCTGCAGGTGAGGGCAGGGAGAGGAGGCGGTCCCCCCGTGTGTCCGGGAAAGGATTAGGATGGTGGTGGGGGACGCCCCTGCAGGTGAGGGCAGGGAGAGGAGGCAGGATTAGGATGGTGGTGGGGGACGCCCCTGCAGGTGAGGGCAGGGAGAGGAGGCGGTCCCCCCGTGTGCCCGGGAAAAGATTAGGATGGTGGTGGGGGAAGCCCGAGGGAAGCGGGGTGGCGGGTTTGTGCTCCGACTTGACACAGGCAGAGGCTTGTGAGGCCGCGGTCTTCCCAGACGCTGCTCTGCCCAGGTTCCGCTTCCAAAGCAGAGCAGACGGTGTGGATGCTTCAGGCGGTGGAGGCAGGAGAGGCCCCCAGTGTGGCGACCCTGACTTTCCCAGTGTCCCCGAGAAGAGACCCAAGTAGGTGCAGAGCCAGAGAGGTTCTCAAGCCTTCCTGAGTTCCTGAGCCTCCCCTGTCTTCTCTGCTCGCGCCCAGGAGCTGGGCAACAGCCTGGACAAGTGCAAGAACAATGAGAACCTGCAGCAGATCCTCACCAACGCCACCATCATGGTCGTCAGCGTCACCGCCTCCACCACCCAGGGGTATGTCCGCTGGGAGGGAGGCGCCGGGCCCGGGCCACTGGGACTGGGGATTAGGCTGAAGCTACCCACGCAGGTGGGCATACGCACGCACACACACCCAGAACTGAGAGGGTGGGGGCTGGGCACCAGGCAGGCGGGAGACCCAGGAGGCTGGGCCCACCCGCCCCTGCAGGCAGCAGCTGTCGGAGGAGGAGCTGGAGCGGCTGGAGGAGGCCTGTGACATGGCGCTGGAGCTGAACGCCTCCAAGCACCGCATCTACGAGTACGTGGAGTCCCGGATGTCCTTCATCGCGCCCAACCTCTCCATCATCATTGGGGCGTCCACGGCCGCCAAGATCATGGGTGAGGCCCCGGGCTGGGTCCCGTGGAGCGAGGCTCTGCTGACACTGTGATCTGGGGGAAGCTGCTTCCCTTTTCTATAGAATGGGGACTTTGGCACCTGGGCCTCAGCACCTCGTCTCCCTGGACATCACAGAGGGCAGCCAGCCTGGCCCACAGCAAAGCCTCGTCTGGGAGAAACACTCACCCACAGCTCCTCCTCCCTCCCCTGTGTCGGAAACCCAGAGATGACCACACCCAGGCCCTGTTGTCAGGGAGCTCCTGGTTTGGTGAAAATGGTTCCAAAACACAGACATCCCTGGAATGGGGGTAGTGTGGCTTAGCACAAACGTGGTGGTCAGTTGCCTGTTAGGGGCCTCCTCCCTGCACCCCAGGCCAGCTGCCCTCCCTCTCTGAGCCTCCTTTGCGTCTGCCCCTCGTGGAATGGGCCAGGTCACCCGCCTGGCAGGGCCACCGAGGAATCCAGCCAGAACCTCATGTAAAGGTGCTTGGCACATGTCGAGCCCCCAGGCAGATGTGCGCACCTCCACCTCACCCGCTTTCTTCTGACCGCCCCTGTCCTCCTCCCACCGCAGGTGTGGCCGGCGGCCTGACCAACCTCTCCAAGATGCCCGCCTGCAACATCATGCTGCTCGGGGCCCAGCGCAAGACGCTGTCGGGCTTCTCGTCTACCTCAGTGCTGCCCCACACCGGCTACATCTACCACAGTGACATTGTGCAGTCCCTGCCCCCGGTGAGCCCACTGCGTCACGCCCCTCCCCCGACTCCCCTGGAGCCTTCTGCCTGCCCAGACGGCCTGAGCAGCCACCCCCACCATCTGGCCCAGCTGACAGTAGCACTCAGGAGCCAGGAACAGGGGAGCATGGGATGTGAGAGCCAGGGTTCTGCATCACACCTGTCGGGGGACTGTGGGCAAGAGGCGTGAGTGCCCTGTGCCTCAGTCTCCTCCCCTCGCAAATGGGAGCACAGCACCTGCTTCATGAGTTGGGGCGAGGGCTCCATGCAGACGAGGCCCTCACAAGGCAGGCCTAGCTCACGACAAGCAGCGTCGGGTTAGCAGCTGCTCCGAAGGCCACCGTCACTGGAAAGACACGGAACCCCTGAGGGCTGCTGTGCTGGGGACTGTATAACAGATTAACATTAGCCACAGGGAGAGACACACAGGAGGAGCAGGAGAGGTCACCAGCCTCGGAGGGCGATGTGTCCTCTCCCTGCAGTCAGGACACATCGCCCTCCCGGCATCCATGCCTGACAGCACACACACAGGGCCGCCAGCCTGGCATCCATGCCTGACAGCACACACACAGGCGCCCTCCCGGCATC
>NW_012098543.1:166693-176317 GCF_000951045.1 Mandrillus leucophaeus | reverse complement strand
ACGGAGTCTCGCTGTGTCGCCCAGGCTGGAGTGCAGTGGCCGGATCTCAGCTCACTGCAAGCTCCGCCTCCCGGGTTCATGTCATTCTCCTGCCTCAGCCTCCGAGTAGCTGGGACTATAGGTGCGCACCACTACGCCTGGCTAATTTTTTGTATTGTTAGTAGAGACAGGGTTTCACCGTGTTAGCCAGGATGGTCTCGATCTCCTGACCTCATGATCCGCCTGCCTCGGCCTCCCAAAGTGTTGGGATGACAGGCTTGAGCCACCGCGAGTCCTCACAACTCTCTAAGGGAGATCCTGTTTCTCCTCTGCTCCTTCGCCACCCCCACCACCCATTTCACAGATGAGGGAACCGAGGCACCGAAAGTCAGACTTGTCCAAGACCCCGCAGGCGGTGGAGCTGGTCTGAGTCTGGGCAGTCTGGCCCAGAGCCAGGGTCCCTCCCCTCGGGGTCGCTCCCAGCATCCTCCACCTCCCGTCTCAGGCGCGTCTCACGCTGCTGTTGTGAGGGTCACAAGTGGGGGCCTAGAACACAACCAGGAGGCGGGAGTGGTGGCTCTCGCCTGTCACCCCAGCACTTTGGGAGGCCGAGGCGGGCAGATCATCTGAGGTCAGGAGATCGAGACCATCCTGGCTAACACGGTGAAACCCCATCTCTACTAAAAATACAAAAAAATGAGCCAGGTATGGTGGCACACACTTACAATTCCAGCTACTTGGGAGGCTGAGGCAGGAGAATCGCTTGAACCCAGGAGATGGAAGTTGCAGGAGCCAAGATCACACCACTGCCCTCTAGTCTGGGCGACAGAGTGAGACTCTGTCTCAAAAAAAAAGAAAAAAACAGAAACATAAGCAAGACAGGCTCTGGGACAGACAGGCCTGGGTTCAGGCCTGGGTCCAGACCCTGCTGTGTCCGACTGTGGCAGGTGACCTCAGGCTTATGGCCCTGTGCCCTGCCCGGCCTCCCCCAGGGATGGGGAGAACAATAGCACTGATAGACAAGGCCAGGTGGTTGTTTCCTGGCCCCACCCCCCAGGCCTGTGTAGGTTTTTTTTTGTTGTTGTTGTTTTCTGTGACTCTTTAGGTCAGGCACTGCTACTGGAACACACCCAGGGAGGCTGGCAGGTCGCCCCATCCTGGGAGGAGGGAGAGCGGGCGATAGAACCCAGGACTGTGGGCCTGGGGCTCGGGGCTCCAGCCGCCTCACTGCACTCCTGCCATCGCCACTGCCTCACGGCCCTAGGCATGTGGGTTAAACCTGCCCCAGGGAGCCTGGTGTCTTGTCACCAGGCCTCTGCCTCCTCATTTGCCCATCTCACATCAGTCCAGGCACAGGCCGTAGACATCACAGGCCTGTAAGGGAGGCCAGGGCTGGCCATCGCTGCACTGCGGCTGACAGCTGGGCTCTGTTTGCAGTCTGGATTGGAACCCTGGCTCCACCACCTGCTGGCTGTCTTCCCGGCCACATGACTTGAAGCCTTGGTTTCCACATCTGAAAAGGGGGTGCAATGATCACACCAGCCTGATATTTGCATATTTGATGAGATGATCCGAGGGGCGTACTTAGCACAGGGCTGGCATCCAGGCTGAGCGCACTCCCCCCTCCGGCGTCTCCACAGTCACCACTGTCCTCGTCAGCGTGTCTTACTGTCATCCTTACCTGACTCTGCCACTTACCAGCTGGGACGTGGCTCTGTGCCCTGCCCTCATCCCTCTTCCTGTGAAGTGGGAGCTAGGAGCACACGCCTCGAGAGCCCACGGGTGGACAGCCCCCTTCCGGGACCCAGGGTAGAGCTGGAGGAGAAGTGCCCGTGGTTGCTTTGCTATTACCTCTATCTGTCTGTCTCACACAGATTCCACCCCCGTTTTCCATTGCTCCAGGATCTCCGGCGGAAAGCGGCCCGACTGGTGGCTGCCAAGTGCACGTTGGCAGCCCGTGTGGACAGTTTCCACGAGAGCACGGAGGGGAAGGTGAGGGGGGGAAGGTGAGGAGGGGAAGGTGAGGGGCGGCCGGGTGTCTTTTCCTCTGGGCCTGGAGTGTCTCTGCGGGGAGAGCCCACAGCAGGGAGCCCACCCCAGCAAGCACTGTCCACCAAGGCAGAGGCAGTGCTTCTGCCCACCCTCCCTGGGGCAGGCGCCCCTTCCCCAGTGGGTTCGTTTCCTAGGGCTGCTGTTGGAAAGTAGCACAAACCTACTGGCGTAAAACAGTGCAGGTTTGGCCGGGCGCGGTGGCTCTCGCCTGTAATCCCAGCACTTTGGGAGGCCGAGGTGGGCGGATCACAAGGTCAGGAGTTTGAGACCAGCCTGGCCAACATGGTGAAACCCCATCTCTACCAAAATTAGCCAGATGTGGTGGCACGTACCTGTAATCCCAGTTACTCAGGAGGCTGAGGCAGGAGAATCGCTTGAACCATCGAGGCAGAGGTTACAGTGAACTGAGATTGCACCACTGCACTCCAGTCTGGGTGACAGAGCGAGACTCCATCTAAAAAACAAAACAAAACAAAATAAAAAAACAGTGCAGGTTTATTATCTGTGGTCCTGTAGGTTAAAAGTCTAAAATGAGTTTCACTGAGTTGAAGTCAGGGTGTCAGCCCGGAGGGTTCCTTCTGGGGGAGTCAAGGGATAATCCATTTTCTTGTCTTTCCAACTTCTAGGGGTCACTGGCACCCCTTAGCTCGTGGCCCTCCCTCTGTGTGCGGAGCCAGCTACATAGCACCCTCAGACCTCTCTCTGACCCTGCTTCTGTCTCATATCTGGCCTCTGTTTTTGTTCCCCCCTCTATTTTAAGGGCCCTTGTGGCTATACTGAGCCTACTCAGATGGTCCAGGATAGTCTTCCCAGCTCACAATCCTTAATATCCTTCTTAATTTCTTCACGTCCCTTCTGCCCTGTGAGGTGACATTGAGAGGTTCTGGGAATTAGAACATGGAGCTCCTTGGGCATGTGTGTGTTGGTGGGGGTATAATTTGTCTTCCGCACCAGGATCTGTCCCCGCTGCAACAGGGGATGTTATTCAAGTAATTGTTCAGTTACTTTCTGTCTTCCTTGGTAGATGTACTCGGGAGAGGAGACACATTTTCTGTCTCGTGAACTGTCATTTGCCAAGCACCCAGCCTGGCATGGCGTTCAGGTGTTCCGTGTCCCCCTCGTCTCCTTTTCCTCTCCCCATCTCACCCCTGGTCTGGGTGTGGGGCGTGCAGCTGTGAGTAGCACAGACAGGAGCCCTGCCCCGTGGCAGCGACGTTCTTGTTGGGGCCGGGTCGAGGAGACAGTCAACAGGTGAAATCTGTCCTGTGTCTAGCGGTGCTAAGTCAACACCAAGAAGAAAAAGAAAGGGGGTTGGGGTGGGGGCGACATTAGGTGCTGATTTACCTGGGATGTCAGGGAGGACTTAGAGCCCTGAGGAGGTGAGGGTTTAACTGGGATGTCAGGGAGGACTTAGAGCCCTCAGGAGATGAGGGTTTAACTGGGACGTCAGGGAAGACCCAGGGCTCTGAGGAGGTGAGGGTTTAACTGGGACGTCAGGGAAGACCCAGGGCTCTGAGGAGGTGAGGGTTTAACTGGGACGTCAGGGAAGACCCAGGGCTCTGAGGAGGTGAGGGTTTAACTGGGACGTCAGGGAAGACCCAGGGCTCTGAGGAGGTGAGGGTTTAACTGGGATGTCAGGGAAGACCCAGGGCTCTGAGGAGGTGAGGGTTTAACTGGGATGTCAGGGAAGACCCAGGGCTCTGAGGAGGTGAGGGTTTAACTGGGACGTCAGGGAAGACCCAGGGCTCTGAGGAGGTGAGGGTTTAACTGGGATGTCAGGGAAGACCCAGGGCTCTGAGGAGGTGAGGGTTTAACCCAGACCTGAGTGAAGCCAGGGAGCAAGGCACATGGATACTCGGGGGAAGAGTCTTCCAAGCAGGGAGAATGACCGGTGCAAAGGCCCTGAGGCTGGAGCGCAGCGAGCCCTGGAGGAGAGAGGGGAGGCCCTGGCGGAATCCAGGGGCAGGCAGCATGGAGGCTGTGCATCCCGGGGCGAACGTTGGCTGCAGTGGAGGGGCTGAAGGGGGCCAATTTGGTATTGGTTCTGAAGGAGGAGTCCCCGGGGACCTGCGGCGTGGGAGAGAAACAGTGGAGTCAGCTGCCCGGCTCTCGGGCATTGCCGTTTGCTTGTACGGGGAGAAGAAAGGCAGACGGCGGAAAGCTGGGGAGGAGGAGCAGAAATTCTGCTTGGCCCTGTTATACCTTTGAAGGGCCTGTTAACGATCCCAGTGTCAAGGAGACAGTTGTTTACAGGGTACAGAACCCAGAGGAAGGCTGGGCATGGTGGCTCACGCCTGTAATCCCAGCACTTTGGGAGGCCGAAGCAGGCAGATCACGAGGTCAGGAGTTAGAGACCAGCCTGGCCAACATGGTAAAATCCTGTCTCTACTGAAAATACAAAAAATTAGCCGGGTGTGGTGGCGGGTGCCTGTAGTCCCAGCTACTCGAGAGGCTGAGGCAGGAGAATCGCTCGAACCCGGGAGGCGGAGCTTGCAGTGAGCGGAGACCATGCCACTGCACTCCAGCCTGGGCGACAGAGCGAGACTCTATCTTAAAAAAAAAAATCCCAGAGGAGAGGTGTGAGCCGAGATGAGGCCATCCGGTTGTTGACGGAACGGAAAACCCAGAGCCCTGGAGCGGGGACGGAGCCCTGGCGTGGGCAGTCTGTCTGCTCGGTGGACAGGTGGACAGGCGGACGGCGGACAGAGGAGGCCTGGGTGGGCGGCGCACGTAAGCAACTGCAGGACCTCCCCCTCGCCCTCCCCAGGTGGGCTACGAACTGAAGGATGAGATCGAACGCAAATTCGACAAGTGGCAGGAGCCGCCCCCCGTGAAGCAGGTGAAGCCGCTGCCTGCTCCCCTGGATGGGCAGCGGAAGAAGCGAGGCGGCCGCAGGTGAGGGGCCCTGGGGGTCCAGTAGGCGTGGGGGTCATGGAGGGGAGAGGCCAGCGTCCTCCTCCCAGCTGACTCCCTGGCACCTCCCGCCCACCCGTCCCCAGGTACCGCAAGATGAAGGAGCGGCTGGGGCTGACAGAGATCCGGAAGCAGGCCAACCGGATGAGTTTCGGAGAGGTCAGACTCCCCCAGCGCCCTCCTCACCCCCACAGGCAGCCAGCCGCCACCGCCCTCTGCCTCCTGCCACCGTCCCTCCTCTCGTCCTGTGGCCCTGGCTCATGTCTAGGGTGCTGTCCCAGCCTCTTCCCTCATCCCCCAGCCTCTACTGTCATTTCCATCCATTCAGCCCCAAAGTGACCCCTGTAACCCTGGGAGCCTGTGTCTCCTGCGCTTAGAGCCCCTGCAGCTTCCCATCGCCCCAGGCTCCTCAGCCAGTTCCTCCCTGCCCAGAGGCTCTGCAGTGCCCTGCTGCACGGCCGCCCCGTTCCTGGGCCCCGCCAGTCTCCTCTGTTATCCCAACATCATCCCCCTTGGTCCCGCAAGACCCAACTCAGAGGCCACCTCATCCTATGAAACCTGTTCTGGTTCCTGACACCCCCCAATCCACACGAGGAAGGAAGGAATGGCCTCTCGACTCAGCTCACAGAGCAGTGCTAGGACCCGGCCCCTCTCAGGCTCCCCAGCATCCCCCGCTTGTGGGGGCCCTCAGGCCTCAGCCAGGCCAAGTGGGTACCTGAGCAGGTGCCCGTGGGACCAGCCGGCTGGTGACTGCTAGGCTTCCAGCTGGCCGAGGGGGTGCCTCAGTGGCTGGAGGGCAGGGCCTGGTCACTGAACTGCAGGGTGCCTCCCCTTCCTCCTAGATTGAGGAGGACGCCTACCAGGAGGACCTGGGATTCAGCCTGGGCCACCTGGGCAAGTCGGGCAGTGGGCGCGTGCGGCAGACGCAGGTCAACGAGGCCACCAAGGCGAGGATCTCCAAGACGCTGCAGGTATGGGCCAGACCTGGGTGGGGCTGGGGACCGAGACACAGGGTAGGGGGAGCCCAGATCGCAGCCTCCCTGTCCTCCCCACAGCGGACCCTGCAGAAGCAGAGCGTCGTGTACGGCGGGAAGTCCACCATCCGCGACCGCTCCTCGGGCACGGCCTCCAGCGTGGCCTTCACCCCACTCCAGGTACCTGCCCTGGGCCGGCTGTCCCCAGCCCCGAGACCTTGGCAAGGCCCCTTGCCCTCTGCCCCTGTGAAGCTGGCCAGGATGAGTCCCCTCATGGGGCTGTCGTGGAGGGCGTGGTGACGAGGTATTCAGAGGACGTAGACAGCTCCTGGCACACAGGAAGAGGTCAGCAGAGACGAGAGGCCAGTGCTGAGCAGTGCTCTTGAGCACGCACCGCTTTAGAACCAGGCCCACGGCTGTGTCCAGGGCATCCAGTTCCTCTCTGTGGGGCCGTGAGCTGGTTACACTGCTCAGCCTCCAGGCCTTCCAGTTCAAAATGGCCAGGGCGGTTAAGGTAACCTCAGGACCCCACTCGAGAAAGTTCCCGGCTAGGTGGGCTTGGATGTCACGTGTGGGTCCAGGCCCCAGCCAGTCAGCAGTGAGTGGCGTGGAGCATGGCAGTCACCGCATCGTCGGAGCCTCGGTTTACCATCCACAGAGCAGGGCGAGCCTGCACGTGGGGGCGAGACAGCAGCGAGCTCATTTGCTCAGTCCGCGCATGTCTGTGGAGCACCTACTGAGTTCCATCGGTGTTCCCAGCTCTGGGGATGAAGCGATGAACGAGAGAGACAAGTCTTACCTTCAGGGAGCCAGCGGGTGGCCAGGCACAGACAGCTCGTAGGATGTCCGATGTAGTAGAAGGCGGAAATGCCAGGGAGGGGAGGAGGTGGGAGGTAGGAGGTGGGACGGGGGGCTCTCGTTTTGGAGCAGCCAGGGAGGGCCTCTTTGAGAAGATGAGGCCAGTGGCTGTGCCTTTCCAAGCATCCCCTCCTCTGCCATGAGGTGCTCAGGACTGAAAAGAATGCACAGGAAGCACTTGGCACTGGGCTCACCACTGGAGCCCGATGACTGGGTCCTGTTATTATTATTATTTTTTTTAGAGACAGGGGCTTGCTCTGTTGCCTTGAAAATATTTAGGAAGTGCCAGCCAGGTGTTGGCTCCCATCGCTGGCCACTGTGATCGTCGGTGGTGTTGGTGTGATTTGTGCTGGGACCTCGGGCCAGCCACGTCCCCCAGGGACTGTTTCCTCATGCAGAAACTGGGCAGGATTGGCTGTTCTCAAGCGTCGGTTGTTTGTAGCACCCCTGAGGAACTTCGTACAAATCTAGGCGCCCTGGTTCCTCCCCAGCCTCTCCCCCGAGACCCACTGAGTCAGAACCTCCCAAGACAGGGCAACTCCAGGGACAGGCAAACTGTCTCATGCCCACCCAAGGCCTGAGTACCATGGGGAAGGGCCTGGGGGGCTCTGATGGGTCACAGTTGGGGCCTTCTCCTCACCCAACCCACCATCCTGTCTCCCTCACCTGCCCAGGGCCTGGAGATTGTGAACCCGCAGGCGGCAGAGAAGAAGGTGGCTGAGGCCAACCAGAAGTATTTCTCCAGCATGGCTGAGTTCCTCAAGGTCAAGGGCGAGAAGAGTGGCCTCATGTCCACCTGAATGACTGCGTGTGTCCAAGGTGGCTTCCCGCTGAAGGGACACAGAGGCCCAGTGCTTCCGAAGGGCTGGGATTGGGGCTGGGGGTTCTGACAGGGAGAGCCTGCCCTGCCACCGGCCCCAGTGCTGGGCTCCCCAGGGAGGAGGCCTTGGAAGAGCCCGGCCTGGCCTCCCCCAGGACCGAGGTCACTGCCTGGTGTGGGCTAGAGCCGGTCTTCATCATGCCTTGTCTGTTTTATTTTAACTGAGAAAGGAGATACTTTTTTGAAAAGAGTACAATTAAAAGGACATTATCAAGATCTGTCCTTGGGGAGTGATCATTTTTCAAACAGCTGGGGCAACTAGAAGAGTCAGAGCTATGGAGTTTTGAGAAGAGAGCTTTCCCTCGGGTCCAAGCGGTGTCTAGGCGCACTCCGTTCCCCGTTACTTTCTCGTCATGGGATCCCAGAAGGAAAAACCCTCTCCAGCGCCCTGGACAACCTCAGTCACTTCGATAGCAAATGATGTGGCTGCCGACAGCCGCAGAGCTCAGCGCAGGCCAGCTGGGATTGCTGTGGCACCTCAGGCCAGCCAGCTCGCCTTTCCAAGCCTCCACACCTACGCCTAGGTGCCCAGGACTGGAAAAAATGCACAGAAAGCACTTAGCATGGCCATCAGCCCCCAATAACCAGGTCCTGTTGTTACTGTTTTTTTCCAGAGACGGGGTCTCTGTTGCCCAGGTTGGAGTATGGTGATGTAGTCATAGCTCACTACAGCCTCAAACTCCTGGGCTGGGATTACAGGCATGAACCACCGCAGCTGGCCTCCTGGTGAATTTAACATTTTTTGTGTGTTTTTTTTTTTTTCTGAGGTGGAGTCTCGCTCTGTCGCCCAGGCTAGAGTGCAGTGGTACAATCTTGGCTCACTGCAACCTCCACCTCCCAGGTTCAAGCAATTCTCCTGCCTCAGTCTCCCAAGTTGCTGGGATTACAGGCATGCGCCACCACACTGGGCTAATTTTTATAGTTTTTAGTAGAGACGGGGTTTCACCATGTTGGTCAGGCTGGTCTCGAACTCCTCACCTCATGATCTGCCCACCTCAGCCTCCCAAAGTGCCAGGATGATAGGTGTGAGCCACCACCCTGGCCCCATTTTTAAACTGTTTATAGACAGGGTTGTGCTGTATTGCCCAGGCTGGGCTTGAACTCCTGCACCCAAGTGACCCTTCCACCTCAGCCTCCCTAAGTGTTGACATTACAGGCTTGAGCCTCTGTGTCTGGCCTCTTATTATTTTTTATTTATTTATTTTTTGAGACAGAGTCTTACTCTGTTGCCCAGGCTGGAGTGCAGTGGTGTGATCCCAGCTGACAGCAACCTCTACCTCCCGGGTCCAGTTGATTGTCCTGCCTCAGTCTCCTGAATAGCTGGGATTACAGGCGCCCACCACCAAACTTTTGGATTTTTCTTCTTTTTTGAGACGGAGTCTTGCTCCGTCGCCCAGGCTGGAGTGCAGTGGCGTGGTCTCGGCTCACTGCAAGCTCCACCTCCTGGGTTCGCGCCATTCTCCTGCCTCAGCCTCCCAAATAGCTGGGACTGCAGGCGCCTGCCACCACGCATGGCTAATTTTGTATTTTTATCAGAGACGGGGTTTTACCATGTTGCCCAGGCTGATCTCCAACTGCTGACTTCATGATCCACCCGCCTCGGCCTCCCGAAGTGCTGGGATTATAGGTGTGAGCCAGAGTGCCCGGCCGAGATGGGGTTTTACCATGTTGGCCAGGCTGGTCTCCAACTCCTGACCTCAAATAATCTGCCTGCTTCGCCTCGCAAAGTGCTGGGATCACGCTGTGCCTGGCCCAGTCTGTTATTTATAACCAGTTTTGAGGGGCTGCGTGGAGTCCGGGCACGGGTGAAGCAGGCAGGCTGCCTGCTCTGATAGGACCTGGTCTGAAAGTTCCTGCCAGGTGAGCAGCAGGAGCACACTTCCCCCCACCCGACCTCCAGTCATTGCGTCTCGGGAACCGGGGCTTGGCCAGCGGCACACTTCCCCCGCCCCCGACCTCCAGTCATTG
>NW_012098543.1:162009-165998 GCF_000951045.1 Mandrillus leucophaeus | reverse complement strand
CCCTCCCTCTCTCCACCTCCCCTCTCTCACCCTCCCTCTCCACCTTCCCTCCCTCTCTCCACCTCCCCTCTCTCACCCTCCCTCTCCACCTTCCCTCCCTCTCTCCACCTCTCCTCTCTCACCCTCCCTCTCTCCACCTTCCCTCCCTCTCTCGTTCCACCTTCCCTCGCTCCCTCCCTCTCCCCACCTCCCCTTTCTCCACTTCCCCTCTCTCACCCTCCCTCGCTCCACCTCCCCTCTCTCTGCCTCCCTCTCTCCACCTCTCCTCTCTCCCTCTCTCTCCAGCTCCCCTCTCTCTCCCTCCCTCTCTCCAGCTCCCCTCTCTCTCACCTCCCTCTCCCCACCTCCCCTCTCTCCTTCCCTCTCCTCACATCCCCTCTCTCCCTCCCTCTCCCCACCTCTCCTCTCCCTCCTCCCCATATCCCCTTTCTCCACCTCCCCTCTCACCCTCCCTCTTTCCACCTCCCTTCTCTCTCCCTCCCTGTCTCCACCTCCCTTCTCTCTCCCTCCCTGTCTCCACCTTCCCTCTCTCCACCTCCCCTCTCTCTCTCCCTCCCTCTTTCCAGCTCATGCTATCTGGGTCTCCCTCTGACTTTTTAGGTCCTGTCTGAGATTTTGCTCTTTTTGTTCCCTTCTCTGGGCCTCCCTGTCACCACTCTCTGTATCTCTGGATCCCTGTCCTTCATCCCAGAGCTCTGTCTCAGGACCTCAGTGGCAATCTCTTGAGTCTCTCTCTTCCCTCAGGTCAAAAAGTCGACACACCTGGGAGCTTCCTTTGAGTGGGCGAACTACCCCAGGTTGCCTAAGTCAAGTCTCTTTCCTCCATTTCATCCCTGACCCTTTGGGTCAACCCTGTTTGAAAATGACAGCCTTTGCTGATCTCTACATACTGGTCTGCCAGGGAAGGACCTGTGGTCCCCAGCTCTGTTCAGAATCCCCCGTCTCCCTAGGACAAAATATCTGGCATCTACCAATGGGGCTGTGGCACGAGGGTGTGAATCTCAGGAAAGGAATCTGAGTCACCTGGGCCCGCAGCCCTGGTACTCAGAACAGAGGTTCTCCAAATTTAATACGCTTCAGAATCACACCGAGGGCTTGTTAAAACACAGTTGCTGGGCCCAGAGTTTCTGATTCAGTCTAGGGTGGGGCTCAAAGATGTGCATTTCAAACAAGTTCCCAGGTGATAGGTATGCGCCTGATCCAAGGCCGCATTTGAGAAGCCCTGCTCTAGAAAAGTCTCTGTAAGTGGCTCTCACGCTGGCGCGGTGGCTCACGCATGTAGTCCCAGCTCCTTGGGAGGCTGAGGTAGGAGAATCACTTGAATCTGGGAGGTGGAGGTTGCAGTGAGCCGAGATGGCGCCACTGCTCTCCAGCCTGGGAGACAGACACACAGACACACAGACACACAGACACACACACACACATTTCTCATGTCTGGCTCCTACCTCGAGATTGTTTTAGTTGGTCTAGTGCAAGCCTGGCTATCTGGACTTCACTTTTTTTTTTTTTTTTGAGACGTAGTCTTGCTCTGTCACCCAGGCTGGAGTGCAGTGGCACGATCTCGGCTCACTGCAACCTCCACCTCTCGAGTTCAAGCAATTCTTGTGCCTCAGGTTCCCAAGTAGCTGGGATTACAAGCATGCGCCATCACGCCCGGCTAATTTTTGTATTTTTAGTAGACATGGGGTTTCACCATGTTGGCCAGGCTGGTCTCGAACTCCTGGCCTCAGGTGATCCGCCTGCCTCCGCCTCCCAAAGTGCTGGGATTACAGGCGTGAGCCACTGCTCCCGGCCTACCTGAGGAACTTTTTTAAAAAATTGCAGGCCCGGCCGGGCACAGTGGCTCACGCCTGTAATCCCAGCACTTTGGGAGGCCGAGGCAGGCGGATCACCTGAGGCCAGGAGTTCGAGACCAGCCTGGCCAACATGGTGAAACCCCATGTCTACTAAAAATACAAAAATTAGTCAGGCATGGTGGCGGGCGCCTGTAATCCCAGCTACTCAGGAGGCTGAGGCAGGAGAATAACTTGAACCCGGGAGGCGGAGCTTGCAGTGAGCCTAGATTGTGTCATTGCACTCCAGCCTGGGGGACAAGAGCAAGACTTCGTCTCAACACCACCACCAACAACAACAATAACAACAAAAAGTTCCTCAGGTGACTGTGATGTGCAGCCAAGTTTGAAAGTCATCACTCTGGATCATTGGTGGGCAAAGTATGAACTGTGGACCATGTGCATCACTGGGGCACTTGTTAGAAAAGCAGAATTTGCATTTTAACACATTCCTAGGTGATTCCGGAGGAGTCTGAGAAGCAATACTTTGTGCAGGGGCCACAATTTGAATAGCAAAGCTCTAGAACAATAACTCTAGCCTTCATTCCCGTTGTCTGCATGTGAGCCTAAGAATATGCAGTTTTGCAAGCGTTCCTCCCCCTCTTGCCTCAGGCCATTCTGATGTGCTGACCGACTCCGTACTTACTCACCTTCACTTCTCTCTGGGATTTATCTTACTTTCCACCACCTAAACAGGAAGGGGCGGATCTGGCTTCCCATCTCGGTTGTGTGACCCTGGGCAAATGCCTCCCGGTTCGTGGAAGCCTCAGTGTCTAGTAAGTTTTCAATCACAAGTCATTCCTCACATTCGTTCATCTGTTCCTTTGACAAATGGTTACTGACTACTTCCTGCGTGCTAAGTGCTGGAGATGCAAAATCCACATAGGGAAACCGAATAATTACGAAAATGACGGAAGATGTGCAAAAATAAATTCTAACGAACAAGGCGCACAGGAGCGCTCCGCCCGGGAGGTCAGGGAAGTTTTCTCCCCAAGAAGACGACAGAGCTGAGACCTGAAACGAGCAGGCATTAGGGAGCCACCCGTCTCCTCTGTACCTTCTGCGGCGTCCTCAACACACTAAGGAAGCGGAGATGCAGAGGAGAATGACTCTCCCACCATCTGGTCGCCTAACCAGGCAAGGGCAGGACAAAAACTCCACGCCTCACGTTTCCCAACCAATTCTGCTATGCACGGTGCCAGTGACTTAAAGCACTGTCTCTGGTCCCTTCCTTCTTTCACTCAGCAAATAATTTCAGAGATGTGCCAACACAGAGGCACTTGGAGAAAGAAGAGGCAGCTGAGAGACAGGGAAGCAGCCTACCTGGCCGGGACGCAAGGGTTGCGCCCAAGTCCCACTTCTGCTAGTTACATACACCCTCTTTCACACGCTCTACGAGCAGCTACCGCCCACTCGCCACGCTATTGGTCAAACTAGCATGAATGATAACCGTTAGGGCCAACGAAGAGAAAGGGGTGGACTTTCTTGTCCAGCTCCTCCCCCTTGGCCCAGTGGCTGTTTTGATTGGCAGATGACTTCGGCTCGGCCCCCGCTTTGAAGGCACCTGTCTGTCTCCCATTAGGTACGCGGCCTCTAACGCCCACACTCCATGCCTTCCTCCGCTTTCCCCACCCACTTCCAGGACCAACCAATTACTTCAAGGCAGAATATGCCCCCGCAACCAATTAAAAAGAGCTCTAAACTTGACGGACGACTTCCCGCCCCTGGACTGTCCTAGCTCCTCCCCGCGACCAATTGTTTTAGGAGAGGGGGGCGGATACATCCAATCAGCACGACACAGGTCTCTTGATTGACGTTCGGGTCCTCGCGCTGGCGTGTTGTGCCCTGAGGCGGGAGGAGGAGGAGGAGCGGGGAGGAAAACCTGAGCCAATCCTAGCAGGCTGCGCGGGAGGCCAATCGAACGCCGCGCCTTGGAGCAATCACCCAATCCGCGAAAGGGGGCAGGGCACATCCCTGCCAGGAACCAATAGAACGCCTCCAAGGGTCAGGAGCGACGTTCAGCGGGAGCAATGACAGGCCTATATTCGGGACTCGGGGGCGGGTCGGCGCCAGAGACGAGAAGAGAGGAGGGGAGGCCTCCTCCGCCGCCGCCATCTTGGACCGGGCCCGGTCAGCTTCCGCGGAGCCATCGGCAGA
>NW_012098543.1:148939-161384 GCF_000951045.1 Mandrillus leucophaeus | reverse complement strand
GCGTCGGTATTGGCTCCTGGCTGGAAGGATGGAGGCGCCCCTGGTCCCAGGTGCCCGCCCTCTCGGGGCTCAGGTGCCTGCCCCCCTCGGCCTCGGTCCTTCGCGTTGGGGGGCAGCCTCCGCGCCGGGGCTTCTCTCTCGACGGTGGCGGGGTGGGGGGTGTGCCAACACCCCGGGACGAGGACCTCAGCGGGGTGGGGGAGTCACCCTTCCCAGGACCGAGGCCACCCTCCGCATCCCTCCTCACTGCTCCCCGGAGCGCAGCCTCCCCTGGATCTCAGGTTCCAGCTGCCCGTCCGTGTCGGATGGGAGCCTCCTGGGAGAGGAGTGGAGGAGAAACTCCTCGTTAGTTGGAGCCTTTGCCGAAGTTTCCACCTCTGTAGTCTGCAGCTCTTCCCTCTCGTAGCGAGAAGCGCCCTGGGTGGCTCAAGCCTCGCATCCCGCTGCACCGGGCGCCTGCCTTTTGGGGGGGTCTGGCTTTCCCCCACCTGGGGTACAGGACCGTCCTCAGTGTGGCCCACGTCTGGCCTCAGCTCTCACACTTCTTGGATAGTGCTGTCTGCCCCTGGCTTTGCAGCCTAGAACTCCCCTGCATCCTGACTCTCCGACCTGGGAGTGGGCCTCTCCCGGTGATGTCAGGGCCACTGTGGTCTTGCTACTGGGGGCTGCTGGGCTCCCCTGGCGCTCAGGTGCCTGGTGAAGGACACTAAGCCCGCACGCTGTCCATGTTAGTGAGCTCCCACTGCGGGCAGCGCCAGCCCCTCTTTCTGAGCAGTCCCTGCCTCTCAGTGCAGGGCGGCCACCCACCCCGGGGTGAGCTCTTCTGCCCTTTTGGTGAGGGGTTTTGATGTCTCCCTTCAGCCCTGCCTGTGAGGCTTCTTCTGCCTTCACACCAGTCTCCTCCTTTAGGGTGTCATCTCTCCAGGGACCAAGAAGCCCACTGCCCTTGATATTTGCATCAGATCCCACACTGTGGGTTTGTTGTCTTCCCGTCTACCCTCACACTGGGTATCAGCAGTTGGAGAACAAGGGTTTCGCTTTCCAGCCCCGCTGCTGGTACTCCATGGGAGTAGGAAGCTTCCTAGACCCGGGTTCCTGTACTGCGAGGTGGGGGCTCTTCCCTCTGGGGCTGTGCCTTCTCTCCAGGGTAAGGACCCTTTCTTGGTGTTGCCTCCCCCAGGGATAAGGTTCTTGCCATCCTTGGTATTGGTACGGCTGCTCTTCTGGATTTGAGGTGTCCACGCCTCTACGTGTGTCCCCACCGTAAGGCTGAGGATCCCTCTGGGATGCAGGTGCCCCCGGCTAATGCTTCCAAAACCCCGTCTTGATTTTTCACTGTATGGGGTAAGGCATAGTTGCCTGGCTGTGTGGATGTAAGATACCTGAGTCTCAAGCGGGAGACTCCGCTGTGGACCCCGTCCCTGGGACCAGAGACTTCTCTGGTGTAGACTTTCCAAAGTAGGAGTTTCCAGCCCCCAACCCTCGGCACGGGCATCTCAGTGGAGATGACTACCTCCACCCCAGGCCCTAACGCATCCTGCTTCTAGAGTCTCAGAGCCTCTGTGTGGCCATGTCAGCAGCCACCGAGGTTAAGGATCACCCTTCAACATCAGTTCCCAGAGCTCCTTGCTGCAGAGGCGGAAGCTCTCCCAGATCAAAGGCGCCTCATGACAAAGACCACTGTGTGGGCACATGACAGCCCCCAAGGTTAAGGACCGCCCAGTGTTAGTTCCCCAGGACTAAGCCTCCTGCCCCTCCCTCCTCAAGTCTTTGTGTGGTGGTATCATCTTCCCTGAGGTGAAGTTTGGGGGCTGCTTCTTTACTGGTTTTGGCCCTCATGTAGGCATGTTGGCTCCTGTGAGGCTGGTGTCCTGCTCACCCCACCCCACCCCTTGTGGGTCCCTGCCCTGTGGGGATGTGTGTTCCTCTTGGGTAAGTCTCCTGGGCCAAGGCTCCCAGATTCCTCAGTGCTCTTGGAGAGCCTTTGCTGCTGGAGCACAGGTTCTTCACACCTGGGAGTGGACCTGCGATCACCACCTTCCTTGAAGGCTCTTGGTGGACGCCCCGCGGACTACAGCAAATGGGGCTCTTTCTTCTCTGGCAGTGTCTCTGCTTCGAGACTCAAGCTCCAGCTTCCCTTCTCTCTGGTCCTTTGCCGGGGGGACCAGAGGTACAGACACCCTCATGATATAGGAATTTTCTTAGGGGGGAAGGTGTTGTCTCCGCTGTGACTAAGGCTCCAGCCTCTTTAGGGGACAAGTACCCTAGGCCTCTGGCACTTGCCCCTTCTCTGTGGAAGAGCTGCCTCCTTGCTGGGTCTCAGCTGTAGCTGACTTCGATGTCACGCTGTTCTGTCTGAAACATCACCTTCCTGGGCTAGGGCTCTTGTTCCCCTCCAGCTGGCTGCTGACCCCTCCAGGACTTCCTTCTCTTGCTGCCACAGTGTGGTCTCCTCTCTGGGAGTATTCTTCCTCTGTGCTAGGGCACCAGTCCTTTCCGTGTGGAGATGCAGGGAGGGTGTCACCTCCCTAAGGTGTTGATTGCCTTGTTTAGGGGTGAAGACCATGAGACCTCTTCTCTCTCTGGGCTGGAGCACCTGCCCATGACCCTCTGTTGGGTTCTTGGGATGGAAAGAGGGAGCGTAAGCTCTCGTTTCACATTCTTGTTCCCCCTATGCAGTAAGAGGCTTGTCTGTGTTGGGGTGTTGGACTTTGGTGAGGATCCCTGCACACCTCAGGGTTGGTGTCCAGGCCCTTGCCTTGTATAAGCTCCCTGGATCAAAGGGACTTGCCCCTCCTCAGTCAGAATCCCCACTGCGGCACTTTCTCCTGGGTCCTTTTGTTGTTGCTTTGCCTTCCTGGAGATTCCCCAGGTGTGGCATGTTAGCTGACTCTGACTCTGAGCGGGGATGCTGCCTTTTGCTTTAGGTTGGGCCTTTTACTGAAGTCCCCTCAAGTGTAAGGTAGCACCCCTACCTATTACCACCCAAAATGGGTCCCGGCAGTGTTGGGAAAGTTCTCTCTGGGGTTAGGGTACCAGCCCTGTCCTTTATGGGCTTCTTGTTCTAAAGCACACCTGTCCTATATGGTTGCTGCTAGTCACGTGTGGTGATTACTAACTAGTTAAAAATGAAAAATTCGGTTCCTCCATTACACTTGCCATATTTCAGATGTTCAGTGGCCAACAGATAAGCATAAAGAGAGTGTTTCCAGCATTGCAAAGTTCTGTTGGAGAGCACTGTTTGCCAGATGTTCCCTTCCTTGTGGGTGAGGACCCTCTTGGTGTGACTTCCCTCTGTATTGAGGCTCTTAGTCCTCAGTATGGGGCTGTTTCTGTCTTTACAGTAAGTGACTACTCCCAGGTGCCCTGCCCTGCACAAGTAGAGTGGGAGCGGCCCCTGGATCCCAGGGAACTGTGCTTTTCACTATAGGCCCCCTCCCTGGAGGGGAAGAGGGCAATCTCCACTGGTATCTCAGAAGTCTTCTGAGCATAAGCCTCTCTCCCCAGGGCTCCCCTGGTCTCGCTGTCAGGCCCTAAGATGTGTCTTCCCTTGGACTCAAGTTCCTTGGAACTCCCTTTTGACCTCAGTCTTCTCTGGGTTCCATGTAATTTCCTTTAAAATAAAGATGCTCCTCTCTTTAAGTTTTGGGTTCCTGCCCTGATGGTGCCTGTTTCTCTGAGTCTAAATTACCAATCCACTTGATATGGGATTCCTTCGTGTGTGCAGATTGGCTCCCCACAACTGTGGTACCTTTGCACCCTCTTATCTTAGTAAGATTTCTGTCTTCTCCCAGGTCTCTCTTGGGTGCTGCCTTCTGCCCCCAAATCTCTAACCCTTCTTGGTGTCAGTTTCTTTGGGTTAGGAGTATTATTTCCTTTTGGTTTAAGGATCCTGCTCTGGAATAAATTTCTTGGTGGTTTAAGTCCCTTCTACTTGGCATTCAGCCCTGTCTGTCTGAGTGGGTTCAGCTCTTCATAGTTTTCGGCATCTCTGCTTGCCATCATTTTCCCCCACCCCCAATCTTTCTTCTCTCACCTACAGCTTACACACACACACAACACACACGCACACGCCCTTCTCTGTGAGCTGCCAGTTTCGCTTGTCTGCTGGCTTGTCTGAGGGATGACCTCTTCTAGCCACCTCTGTACCCAGCCCCTCTGAGTAGGAAGTGTGATCTGCAGGGCTAATGCCTTCATCCCAGTCATCAGCTGTGTGCAGCATGACTTTGTCCTGCTCTGAAAAATCTTTTTGAGTGTAATCTGGGGAGAAGGTACTCCATGCTACAGGAATTTTCCACTTCCTGAGTCAGAGGCACACAAAAAAGTATGTAACTTTTCTTGTTTCAACAAACTTACGGGATCGTCTGTTGGCCAGACACTATGCTGGGCAGTCAAGTGAGCATCAGGAGAACTGGGACTGGTCTCTTGTCAGATAGCAAATGCTTCTTTCCTTTACCAGTCCCACCTACCTAACTATGCTGACTAGGTCCATGTCTCTGGGTTTTTACCAGCCGGAGAATGCGTGTTAATTCCTCTCCAATCTCTCCCAGCAGCGTCCGTCTCTAAGAGAGTATGAAGAGAGTGCGTTTGTAGGGCAGGGAAGATGGCGGACAAGCGCAAACTCCAAGGTACTAGATTGACTTCCTACTGCACCTGTAGCCACGTGCTCCCTCTTCTGAGGACTGCTCTTTAGATACCTGCCGCCTGGGCAGGATTCTCACAGCCTTCTTCCTCCCTGACCAGGTGAGATTGATCGCTGCCTCAAGAAGGTGTCCGAGGGCGTGGAGCAGTTTGAAGATATTTGGCAGAAGGTACAGGGGCTGAGACCCTAATCATCTGGGTCTTCAGAGAGGAGGGCACAGGAAGAAGGTTCAGGACCTCTGGGTGTTGACCAGGGGGAGGGGCTACATATTGCAGATGCTGAGGACCTAAGAGAATCGGCTGTAAGACTCATTGGGGGTAGGGGTTGGGGGGTCCTCGAGTCCCTAGCATAAGGAAGACTCACTGGAGTGGGTACTGGGACATCCCCTCCCACACTGACTTCTGAATTCCCTCCATCCCTCAGCTCCACAATGCAGCCAACGCGAACCAGAAAGAAAAGTATGAGGCTGACCTAAAGAAGGAGATTAAGAAGCTACAAGTGAGGGGACTGGGGGCCTGGACGCCTGTGTCCTGAGGGTTGAGGGAACTGGGAGAGTGGACTGCTGGGTCCCAGGGAGAAGGAGCTGTGGGTCCCAGTTCCCGGATCCTGAGGTCTGACTTTCTTGCTTTTCCCATCTGCAGCGGCTGAGGGACCAGATCAAGACATGGGTAGCGTCCAACGAGATCAAGGACAAGAGGCAGCTTATAGACAACCGCAAGCTCATTGAGACGGTAGGAGCCTAGAGCCTGAGTCCTAGAGAGGTGGGAAGGTCACCAGATTCTTGAGATCTCAAGGGGCGGAGGCAGCACGGCCAGACCCCAGAGTTTTTCAAGAGAAGTAGGGTTTCTGGAGCTAAGGGAAGGAAGAGGCAGCGGACTCAGAGCTCAGAAAGTAGGGTCATGAGGCTCAGGTCTGAGTGTCTGCTGGCCCTTAGTCACCTCCTTTCCCGCCTTTGAGAGCCACCTGCCAACTACACTCTCTGCAGCAAATGGAACGGTTCAAAGTTGTGGAACGAGAGACCAAAACCAAAGCTTACAGTAAGGAGGGCCTGGGCCTGGCCCAGAAGGTAGATCCTGCCCAGAAGGAGAAGGAAGAGGTTGGCCAGTGGCTCACGGTGAGTTGGGGTGGAGAAGAGGAGGTGAACTCTGAGGATCCTGAGCCCTGGGTGTAGGTGGGAACCCTGGCTGATGGCTTTCCTCTTCCTCTCCCTCCCCTAGAATACCATCGACACGCTCAACATGCAGGTGGACCAGTTTGAGAGTGAGGTGGAGTCACTGTCAGTGCAGACACGCAAGAAGAAGGGCGACAAGGATGTGAGTGAGGGAGACCCCACACCTTTGGGATGGGGATGGGCATGGGGATGGGCTGGCCAGCAGGAGGCCAGTCATTTAGGCTCCTGGGAGTTGGGGCCTGGATTCCTCAGGCGGACAGGGCCAGCAGCCGGGATTAGGGATTTGAGAGACAGGATCGGGAGGGCTTAGCAGCTGCCTGGGTGGGGCAGGGAGGAGGTCAGACAAAATCTCAGGGTCCCCTGGGTGTCTGGGTAGACAGTGGGGCCTTCGTGAAGAGGAGTGATTTGGGGGAATGTGAATGCAGGTTGAGCTTGAGCCACAGAGTAAGCGTGAGACCTGAAGGACACCCATGGCAAGAGGCCTCCTGGCATCCAGAGGACGCTGGTCCTAGGGAGAGCACAGTGGGTAGAGACAGGCAGAACATGGAGAAGGCAGAGAACTGGGCCTGAAGGAAGAGAGGAATCTGGGACGAAGCTGGATGTTAGGGTCCCAGGTTCTGAAATCTGGGATTGTAGGGTATGAGTTCAAAGGGATACAAACTGTATGGACTTGTTGAAACCAGAAACACAGGGAGGGGAGAGCTGGGTCCTCAGGGAAGCTGTGGGTGGGAAAGGGTCAGGAAGTGGACGATGACAGGGTTGGGTGTCAGATTCTGAGGGGTTTGGGAACCAGGGGCTTTTGGGGAGATGATGGGTCCTTGAACAGAGCAGGGATTTGGAACTGAGACTAAGATGTTAAATGCCAAAGGGGCCTTGAGAGGAGGGCAGGAGCGAGGCTTATGGATCTTTGCTCCCGCTGGGATAAATGGGTGGGGTTGGGGGACCTAGTGATGACAAATATCATCATGATTCTAAACAGCAAGCTCCTCACAAATGGGGGTTATCATTATTACTGCTGGAGCAAGCTGGAGGGTATCCGTATGCCAGAGGCAGTCAGTGGTGGGTGGGCTCAGTTGAGAAATCTGGACTCAGTTGAGAAATCAGGTGAGGTGCAGATGGAGGCCAAGTCATGGGATGGCACAAGGACCTCTGGGGTTGTTTAGAGGTTTCCAAGGACTCCTGGAGCCAGAAACGTGTGGGAAGAGGAAGGAGCAGAGCAGTGGGATCCCAAGATGTCAAGCCCTGTGGTCCCCACAGGGCTCAGAGGGTGGGTGGACCCCATACTGCCCCACCCCAGAAGGGGCTGGCGTGGAGGCTTTGGGTCTCCACAGGGGTCAGGGACTGAGGACAGGTTCTGTGGGGGCAGGAGGGGCCAAGCAGGTGGTCTGCAGCCCCTGAGCCTGGCCCTGGGCTCGCCAGCAGAAGCAGGACCGGATCGAGGGCTTGAAGCGGCACATCGAGAAGCACCGCTACCACGTGCGCATGCTAGAGACCATCCTGCGCATGCTGGACAATGACTCCATCCTTGTTGATGCCATCCGCAAGATCAAGGACGACGTTGAGTACTATGTCGACTCATCCCAGGACCCCGACTTCGAGGAGAACGAGTTTCTCTACGATGACCTGGACCTCGAGGACATTCGTGAGGCCCTGGGGCTGATCGTGGCACAGGAAGTGAGGGCCCAGAGTGGGCTGTGAGCCAGCTAAGCATGCCCTTCTTCTGCCCCCACAGCACAGGCGCTGGTCGCCACCTCCCCCCCCAGCCACAGCCACATGGAGGATGAGATCTTCAACCAGTCCAGCAGCACACCCACCTCGACCACCTCCAGCTCTCCCATCCCGCCCAGCCCAGCCAACTGTACCACGGTGAGGCCCCACGGGGCACGAGTACCTTGTGTTTCCAGCAGGGCTGGACTTGAGGAGGCAAATCTGGGTCACTCCAAAGTGGCTAGGGGAGAGTAATTGAGGAAACACAGATCTAGGTATCCAGGGTCTAGGCTCTTGGAGCACACCCTAAAATCCTACATCTGGGTCCCTAACGAACATAAAGAGTGATAGGGTGTATCCTGGGCCAGTTTAGGTCCTGGATCTGGGAGATGGGAGGGGCCGGTGCCTGGGCTGCCTGAGGAGGCTGGGTAGCTGGCCACCTTGGGCAGGGATCCAAGGGTTGGATTCCCTGTGGAGAGCAGGTTCCCAGATCCTTAAGAGGCTGGTGGGTCAGTGCTGGCTCCCAGAAAACAAGAACATTGGAGAGCCTGAATTTAGGTGGTTTCTCCAGGCAGATTAAGGACAGCCGTTTGACCAGCTCTGGGGCTGCAGTGGCAGTCAGTTGGGCCCAGGGCCCGGGACATTCAGAGATTGGCAGTTCTCTGTCAGACCCCCAGAGGTCACACAGGTTTCTGTTCTGCCTCCCCTACCTCAGGAAAACTCTGAAGATGATAAGAAGAGGGGACGTTCCACAGACAGTGAAGTCAGCCAGGTGGGTGTGAGTCTGGAATGGATGGGCATGTTGGGCAATATCCCAAAGGCACATTGAGACCTGAGTGCTGGCCACTGTGCTGGGCTGGTGGACACAGGTGGGTCAGAAATCAGTGCTGCCCTGAGGGCAGGTGGGCAGGGCAAGTGGACAGGTGACTGGTGCTGTGGTCAAGGGGGTGGCACAGGTCACCCCCAGCCTGGCCAGGCAGTCAGGAGATGCTGCTGTGGAGTGCCCTGGGCTTGAGAGTCAGGTGAGTTTGCCTGGCAGGGAGAGGCGGCAGCCAGTAACAAGGGGAAGTTGTGACAGAAAGCCTGGAAGTGTGGAGAGATGGCTGGCCAGGTGTGCAGGGCCAGGGGTCCAACTGTGAGCACAGGGACTGGGACTGTCAGGCTGAGGGGCTCAGGCTTCGTGGACCTGAGTGGCCTCCAGAGCCAAACAAGCCTAGGAAGTGATGGGGCTTTGCTGTGCTGATAACACACACTTCAAGTTTCTGAGAGGAGACGGTGGTGGGCAGTGCTTCTCCAACTCCTGTAACATCGCCCGGGACAGGAGCCTGCTTTCGGAAATGCTGCTACAGAAGAATGTTAGGGAGGAGCAGCGTGGGCCTGAGGCCCCTGTGTGGGCTAACGGGATGGATGGTTTCGAGGGGACACCCTGAGTGGGCACTGGGGGGGCTGGCGTGGAGACTAAGACGACCCGCAGGTAGTAGGGAGGGCGGGCAGCAGGGCCGGGAGGTGATGAGGAGAGACACTGAGGCAGATACTCCAGGGGCCAGGCTGGGCTCTGCCACCTTCCCAGCCTCCCACTGCCAGGCAGCGATCCCAGGAGAGAAGTGGTTAGTCAGTCCTGTTGGGCGCTTGGTAAGCGCAGGGAGCCTGTGGGGTGGCTGGAAAGAAGTGCAGGAGGTGGTTAGGCTCGGCAGCCTGAGTGCTGTCGGCAGCTGCCTGCAGTGGGGATACCATGAGCACATTTACCCTCCCACCACTTTCTGGAGTGCTGGTAACTTACAGCCCTGTGAGTAGTTTCTATGACCCCTCAGGTGATGTTCAGAATTACTACCCAATTTCTAGCTGTTTTTCCTTCTACTCTTGGACATTAAGCTGCTCCAGCTAATCTCATATTGAGGACATTTAGGTGTTTCCCACTAGTCCCCTGGCTTCCAACAGATGGATCTTCTCTGGCTGACAACCTAAGTTGTGGTCAGATCCCTGTGGGGGTATCCGTGGGGCAGTGTCCAGGCAGGACTTGGGAAGCTGGGCAGGCTGGAAATCAGTGTGAGTGTTTTAAGCATGAAGGTGACTGAAGCCATGAGGGTGAGTAAGGTCACCCAGGTTCCCAGGAGGGCGGGAGCAGTTGGGGGCAGCAAGGCCAGAGAGGAGGCTGCTGGGACGAAAATGGAGCCTGAGGTGGGGGTGGTAAGGGAGACCAGCTGGCCCACTGGGTCCTGATCCTCTGCTCTCTCCCACCCGCAGTCTCCAGCCAAAAACGGCTCCAAGCCTGTCCACAGCAACCAGCACCCTCAGTCCCCAGCTGTGCCGCCCACCTACCCCTCCGGCCCCCCGCCTGCTGCCTCTGCCTTGAGCACCACTCCTGGCAACAACGGGGTCCCTGCCCCAGCAGCACCCCCAAGTGCCCTGGGCCCCAAGGCCAGTCCAGCTCCCAGCCACAACTCGGGCACCCCTGCCCCCTATGCCCAGGCTGTGGCCCCATCGGCTACGAGTGGGCCCAGCACGACCCAGCCCCGGCCCCCCAGCGCCCAGCCTGGTGGAGGCGGCGGCGGCGGAGGTGGAGGGAGCGGCAGCAATAGTAACAGCAGTGCCGGTGGAGGGGCTGGCAAGCAGAATGGCGCCACCAGTGAGTGGGGAGGCAGCGGGGTGGGCATGGGCGGGGCTGGGCAGCCGCCGGCAGCCCTTCCCATTTTATTCTTTGTTCCCAGGTTACAGCTCAGTTGTGGCAGACAGCCCGGCAGAGGTGGCTTTGAGCAGCAGTGGGGGCAACAATGCCAGCAGCCAGGCCCTGGGCCCCCCTTCCGGCCCCCACAACCCACCTCCCAGCACCTCGTGAGTGTCTCGGCCATCAGCAGGGTTGGGATGGCGGCCTTTCGGCACAGAGAGGCGCTGGTGCCTCACCCCTGCATCAGTGGGTTCTGGGCCCCCCGCCCTTGCTGCTGGGAATGTCCGAGCACTGTCCTCCACCTCTGTCGGGTGTTAACACCCCCGCTTCTTTCCAGCATGGAAACGACATCAGCCTCCCTGCTTTGCCCTTCAGAACATTCTAAAACATGTTCTCATCTAAGTGGAAGTTTTCTCAAGAGCCCCATACCCTTTCCTCCCCATTTCTGTTACCTGCCCAAGGCTACTTGACTGCCACTGGAGGGTCACTGTTCCACTTTTCAAAGTGAATTGTCTCGAAGTCCTCATTCCTCTGCAGCCACTCCTCCAAATCTTAGCTCAGACCATTCCACTGTGTCCGCCTGTTTCCCGAAGACTGCCCCAAGAAAGATCAGTGTGCACAAAGGAAAGGCCTGCTTCCTGGTCCCCTCACCCCAGCTCCAGCTGGCCTGCCCAAGAGGGAATGGGCCCTGTGTCCACCTGCCCAAGGCAGCTGGTTTTGATCAGCCTGTGACCTGGTGGAGCACCCGAGAATCCTCACTCCCATCCCCGCAGCTCTGCTCTACTGATGAGAAACCATTCCAAAGATTGGGTTCTGCCTTTGTTTGCCCAGAGCCACTTTCTCCCATCTGTCTACCCTCAGCCGCCCCTCTCAGATCCCATCTGATGTGTGCAGTCTCCCCTCTCTCCAGCCAGGCCTTTCTGCCCATCCCACCCTCAGGGACCCTCCTCTCAACCCCTCTCTTCCATGCTCTCCAGGAAAGAACCCAGTGCGGCAGCCCCAACAGGGGCTGGGGGCGTGGCCCCAGGCTCAGGGAACAACTCAGGGGGACCCAGCCTCCTGGTGCCACTGCCTGTGAATCCTCCCAGCTCCCCAACGCCCAGCTTCAGTGATGCCAAGGCAGCCGGTGCCCTACTCAATGGGCCTCCACAGTTCAGCACCGCCCCGGAAATCAAGGTGGGCTCCTTGGACATCCCCCGAGCCTCTGTGTCCTGACTCTGCTGTTCCTTTCCTCCAGGTCTCTAGCTGCGCCCCTTGCCCCCACCCCCTTTCTGGATCTCTCTCTCTCTAGCTTTCTGTCCCCTTCTCACACTTGCTCGTTCTCCAGGTCTTTCTGTACCACCCTTCCCGTGACCTTGATCTCTGGGGGCTCTCATACCTCCCCTCTTGTTCCCTCCAAAGCTCTGTTTCTCTGGGTCTCTTTTCCTTTCTCTTGGTTATACTTGTTGCTTGCTCTCTCTGGGTCTCCATCTTCATCCCCACCCAGGCCCTCAGTTTCTGTCCCCATTTGTCCTGACAAGGCATACCAGTCTCTGTAGTTCACATGATCCATTACCTAGCTCACTACCCTCCTTTTCCTAGCTAAGAAACCATTTCAGTCAAGAAAACACTTGTTGAAGTCCACTGGGGGCCACGCTTTGTGTTGGGTGAATGCAGCCTGGTTCCTCCCTTTAGGAAGCTTCCCTGCTGGGGCAGCTGCCGGGAAGGTTGCTGTGGGCCCACTGAGGGGCATCTGAGCTGACCTGGGAGACAGGCCCAGGAAGGCTCTGAGAGGTGGTGATGTTTACGCTGAGACCTGGAGGGGGGCTAACAGCTGCAGGAAGGGCTTCAGGAGGTGCTTTAGGAGGAGCGTGCATCTTTAGGAGGCTGGGCAGGATGCAGCAGAGAGGAGAGAGGTGTCCACTCTGCAGGAGGCAGTGCCACCAGCTGCAGGGCTGAGATAGTGGGTGTAGCAGGACAGGACGGGGGGTCCTGATCATCCAGGCTCAGGAGCTGGGGCTTGGCTTGTGAGCCAGTATCCTGTAGCGCAGCTTCCACGGGGAGGCAGCGTGTGCGCCCAGGCTGTCCGGGTCCAAGTCTTGGCATTGTCCTTTCTGTGCCTTCCCTTCATCTGGGAAATGGCAATAATCACGATTATACCTACCATATAGGTTTATTTGGAAGACTAAATCATTCTTACGAAGCTATTGGAACAGTTTCTGACCCAACAGAAGCATTAATTTTTTTTTTTTTTTTTTTTTTTGAGATGGAGTCTTGCTCT
>NW_012098543.1:146656-148889 GCF_000951045.1 Mandrillus leucophaeus | reverse complement strand
ATGGAGTCTTGCTCTGTCACCGAAGCTGGAGTGCAGTGGTGCCATCTGGCTCACTGCAAGCTCCACCTCCCAGGTTCAAGTGATTCTCCTGCCTCAGCCTACTGAGTAGCTGGGACTACAGATGCCTGCCACCACGCCCAGCTAATTTTTGTATTTTTAGTAGAGATGGGGTTTCACCATGTTGGTCAGGCGGGTCTCGAACTCCTAACCTCAGGTGATCTGCCCGCCTCGGCCTCCCAAAGTGCTAGGATTACAGGTGTGAGCCACCGTGCCTGGCCCAAATTTTAGAAGTATGGTGGACAAGATATTTATAGTGCATGCATTTTTCTGGAAAAAGGGGAAACAGCAGCTTTGAGATTTTCAAAAGGGGTCCATACCTTTTAACATCACCACCAACAAAAAGGAATTGCTGGGGTGGGTGGTCGGGAACCGTGGCAAGGTTTGGAGTAGAGAAGGAACAACATGACTTCATTGGAAAGGTCCCCTGGGGCTGATGAGGACAGGATAGAGAGAGGGTGGTCTGGGTAGGAGAGGACAGGCTTGGGCTGCGTGGGGCGTGGTGGCGTGACAGGGCAAGGAGCCATCCAAGGTGGCTTAGAAGCAGGACGGATAGCCAGGCGCGGTGGCTCACACCTGCGATCCCAGCTCTTAGGGAGGCAGAGGCAGGAGGATAACTTGAGCCCAGGAGTTTGAGACCTGCCTGGGCGATACAGCAAAACAGGATGGATAAGCCTTGGCGACTGACGCATTGTGGAGTCCCGCACAGGGCTGGGGTTAGGGACAGGTGCACGTGGCCAGAGGAGATGGAGGAACCAGCCCTGACTTTGGGGAACACAAGCCTGCTGTAACCTTTGTAATAGGAAACGAGGCTGTGGCTACAGGTCTGGAGACCCAGCCTACCTGTCGCCAGCAAGGAGACTGAAGCCTAGCAGGGCTGGGCTCACCCTGATCCCAGTCACCCCATGCCAGTCAGAGGCAGACAGCTGAGCATGTAGACTCCTGCCTCCTTCAAGACAGGCGGGAGCTCTCCCAGCATGTAGGTGTCCCTAGTGAAGCAGCGTGTACTATTGGCACATCCTTTGACAAAAATGGTAGCGCACTGTACATATTCTGCAGGTTGGCGTTTACTTCTGTAGTATGTCACGAACTTGTGTTTTGAAAATCTCTGTGCAGTATTCCACGGTGCAGAGTCCCACTTACTAGACGTTCCTCTGCTGATGAATGCGTCAGTCGTTTCCAGTTGTTTCCCTACAGTTTGATGCCTTTACCTGTCATGGGTAGATCATGAGGAGTGGCTCATTGGCCCTCCACAGCCCCCAAGCAGGGCAGGTGAGCGCATCTGGGACCTGTGTCAGGCTGCACTTGCTGCTGCAGCCCAAGTGCTCAGGGCAGGCCTCTCGTTTCCTCCCCAGGCCCCTGAGCCTCTGAGCTCCTTGAAGTCCATGGCGGAACGGGCAGCCATCAGCTCTGGCATTGAGGACCCTGTGCCAACGCTGCACCTGACTGAGCGAGGTGAGGAACCCAGGATGGTGGGGAAGCAGTGGGCCAAAGAGGAAGGGCTGGCCCCTGACCCATCCTCACCACTGAGGGGCCGGACCCCACCTCTCCCCACAGACATCATCCTGAGCAGCACATCAGCACCTCCGGCCTCAGCTCAGCCACCCCTGCAGCTGTCAGAGGTGAACATACCGCTGTCGCTGGGCGTCTGTCCGCTGGGCCCTGTGCCCCTCACCAAGGAGCAGCTCTACCAGCAGGCCATGGAAGAGGCCGCCTGGCACCACATGCCCCACCCCTCTGACTCTGAGCGTATCCGGTGAGGGCCCCAGGGAAGGGGGGTGGGCTGGGGCTTGAGTCTTAGCAAGGAGGCAGTGGCTAAACCTGTGAGGCTGTGGGTAGAGCGCCAGGCCCCTGACTTGGGCTCTCCACTGAAGGTCAGCACCGCCCTGGGTCTTTCTGTACCACCTCCCCTGTGGGGATGCAGTTCTGAGCACCCTTTTGATCAGGGCAGGACTAGCAGGCAGCTGGCACTGACCTTCCTGTTGCTCCCACAGGCAGTACCTCCCCCGGAACCCCTGTCCGACGCCCCCCTACCACCACCAGATGCCACCCCCACACTCGGACACTGTGGAGTTCTACCAGCGCCTGTCGACCGAGACACTCTTCTTCATCTTCTACTATCTGGAGGTACAGCAGGGCCCCCGGGGCAGCCTCGGGCCCCCCGGCTTCGCCGCCA
>NW_012098543.1:141884-145141 GCF_000951045.1 Mandrillus leucophaeus | reverse complement strand
TGTAAGTACTTAATGGTGACTGCTACATAGTCAGTGTCATGGATTTTTTTTTTTTCCAAATTACTTTCAGTTGGTGTGTTCTACAGTGACTTTTTTTTCCCACCAAATACTTCCCTGAAGCCGAGCCCCTTCATGGGGATGAAGTATTACAAGGTCCTTGTCCTCAGAGAACTCAGTCCCCTCTCCTAGTTCTCCCAGGTTGCCATCTTTGATGCATTTAAGACATTCATTCAGAACCTAGCTCCTCTCCCACTGTGTCCTCAGACATTAACTACAGACTTCCTGTCCTTTCCTGGTTTGGCCCAAAACCATCCTCCAAGTTAGTACATTTCAGGCCATCCAGTCATTCAGAAATTCCCACACCACTGCCGTCACCAATAAAATGTCCCTGCAGAGTGCTTGGATTTAGACTCTGAGCCTGTTGCATTCTCTAGAACAAGGGTGACAGTACCCACTGCCTCGAGGTCTTTGTGAAGATTGAATGCTAGGCTGTGCATCCTGTACTCACACGTGAGAGGTGCTCAAAAGCTGCAGCCCTCGAGAAAACGAAGGCTGTGCACTCACGCCTGGTGCTGGGGCTGGGGCCCCGCTCTGGCAGCTGGCTTCGGTGGAACCTCTGCGGCCCCCTCCGTTTCCTCCTCGCTGAAGTGGCATGATAACATTTCCTACCCAAGAAGAACCTTGTGAGGGTGGAGTGAGTGTGCGCGTGCAGGGCAGCTGGCCCGGTGCCTGACACACCTACAGCCCTAAGAACTGTCCCCTTTGTCTGTCGGTCCGGCCCAGATCCCAGACCACCTCCTCGTCCACTCACTGACCGCCTTCTCCCCCGGCCAGGGCACCTACATCTACTTTGACTACGAGAAGTGGGGCCAGCGGAAGAAGGAAGGCTTCACCTTTGAGTACCGCTACCTGGAGGACCGGGACCTCCAGTGACACCGGCCCCTCCCTCTACCCACCCCCTTCCCCCGCATGCTGATCCCCCTGCCCAGGTGAGGGCCCTGCCCTGGAAGACTGGAGGGAGGCCCCAGGCCACGGGGCATCCCCCTCTCCCAGGAAGCAGGGAGGGGCCGGGAGGTTTTCCTCTCAGCCCCACCCTGGGGGCCCGGGGGCGAGGGCTGCCCCCTCCTCCCCTCCCCAGTGAGGGACATTTTTTGGTAAACCTATTTTCATTTTGGAAAATATTTATGAATAAATAGTTTTATATGACGGCTGGCAGCAGCGGCCTCTCCTGTACCCCCCTCAGGAGTCAATGAGCAAAGTGAGGGTCCTGCTGGCGGGGGCGCCGGGCCAGCTGGGGGTTGAATTGGGAGTTGTACCGCCGCTTCCGGTCATCTGTCTCTTCTTCCGGCTGAGCCTCCTGTAGTGCCTGGCCTTGGACCCGGGCCAGCAGGGCCACTGCCCGAGCCCTCTCAGCTGCTTCCCTCCGAAGACGTTCAGCTCGAAGCTGGTCCAGGGATGGAGGCCTGCGGGGAGAGGAGTGAGGTCAGAAAGCTGGTAGCTCCTAGGAGGCCATTCCCCCAACCTCTCTCATAGAGGGAGCTGCCGCCTGGAAGCCCTGCTGCATCCAGTACGCCCCAGCCTCAGCTCTCAGGCCTTCTGGAAGAAGCCACTTGGTGCTGGGGCACCATGGGCACGTCTCTGGCCTTCCCTTCTGTGGACTTTGGTCCTCCCCAGTCTTTAAAATCTGATGCTCCTCCAGGTCAAGAAAGCACAATGAGCAGCCCCCTGGCCCTCAGTTTCCCTTTCTAGAGAAAAGAGTACAGGCAGTGTACCCCTCTAGACCAGGGGTACAGCATCCTGGAGACAAGCCTGCTTTTACTGTCTTAACCCAGCAGCTCTCAAACTGTTTGAGCTCTTTAAAACTGAGGACCCTAAGAGCTTTTGTTTAAATAGATTCTACCTGTTAATATACTGCAAATCAGAAGTGAAAACTAAGAAAGTTCGGACACAAGCATCTGTGCCATCAGCCATCAGAACGAGGGTGTCTTCTCATCACACAGCCTCTGGAAACCTGCACTATGTGCCTGAGAATGCGAGTGAAAAAGGCCAACAGTGTTAGGAAAATAGGCTTGATGCCACAGCACCCCGGGAAAGGGTGGCAGGACCCCTGGGGCTTCCTGGACCACATGTTGAGAACCACTTCATCCAGCCAGCCCTTCACCGAGTCCCTGGTTGTCCTGACCAGAGACCCTGCAGTGCGCATGCTGGGCTGCTGCCAAGCCCTGAAAGTCTGGGCCCCGGTCTGCCGAGGAGGGTCTTCCTTCTTACTCCTTGGGTCGCAGCTTCTCAGACCCCTCCTTCTTTTCCTTTCTGCTGCAATTGCCTTCACCGCTGTGCCGTCTCTTCTTCCCCAGATGCTTCTGCATCTCCCGAAGAGGGTCCAGACGGCTCTTGATCTTCTCATCTGGGGCTGGGCCAGGCGGGGGCCCCCCTCGCTCCGGGGGTAGCTGGTACCAAGGGGGTTGAGTCTGTGCCTCCGCCGCACTCTGGCCCAGGTACGTCAGGATGCCCAGAGCTTTCTCTTGTCTCTCCTGAGGGGGCCAGGAAATACAAGAGATGGGATATAATCTTTCAAGGTGTCAGGTGTGTCTCCCTGACATAGGAATCTAAGCAAACAGGTACCTAAGGTTTGTCATGAACCAGTTGTACCAGGTGCTGGGGATGGAAGACACCAACAGAGGCCAAGTTCCCCCTGGGGGGACAGTGGCAGGTACAGTAACAGCAGGGGAAGGAGGGGACAAGTGGAGCCACTTGAGTGTTCAGAGGCAGGCATCTTTGCAGAGAGACTTGAAGAGAAGCCTGAAGGGATCAAGCAAAGCAGAGGAGCCATGGGTGGGGTCAGCAAGTCCAGAGACAGCAGGTGAGTGACAAGAGCTCATGTACCTGTTTTTTTTGAGATGCAATCTCGCTCTGTTGCCCAGGCTCGAGTGCAGTGGCACCATCTCGGCTCCCTGCAACCTCTGCCTCCCAGGTTCAAGCAATCCTCCTGCCTCAGCCCCCCTAGTAGCTGGGATTACAGGCATGCACCACCATGCCCGGCTAATTTTTGTATTTTTAGTACAGACGGGGTTTTGCCATGTTTGGCCAGGCTGGTCTTGAACTCCTGACCTCAGGTGATCCATCCACCTTGGCCTCCCAATGTGCTGGGATTACAGGTGTGAGCCACCACGCACGACCAGACATACTTTTTACACTTGATCTTAGCCAAAAGGCAAGAGGCGAATGATTCGCCCTTTTTTTTTTTTTTTTTTTTTTTT
>NW_012098543.1:139024-141834 GCF_000951045.1 Mandrillus leucophaeus | reverse complement strand
CCCATAGAGGGAGCTGCCGCCTGGAAGCCCTGCTGCATCCAGTACGCCCCAGCCTCAGCTCTCAGGCCTTCTGGAAGAAGCCGCTTGGTGCTGGGACACCATGGGCACGTCTCTGGCCTTCCCTTCTGTGGACTTTGGTCCTCCCCAGTCTTTAAAATCTGATGCTCCTCCAGGTCAAGAAAGCACAATGAGCAGCCCCCTGGCCCTCAGTTTCCCTTTCTAGAGAAAAGAGTACAGGCAGTGTACCCCTCTAGACCAGGGGTACAGCATCCTGGAGACAAGCCTGCTTTTACTGTCTTAACCCAGCAGCTCTCAAACTGTTTGAGCTCTTTAAAACTGAGGACCCTAAGAGCTTTTGTTTAAATAGATTCTACCTGTTAATATACTGCAAATCAGAAGTGAAAACTAAGAAAGTTTGGACACAAGCATCTGTGCCATCAGCCATCAGAACGAGGGTGTCTTCTCATCACACAGCCTCTGGAAACCTGCACTATGTGCCTGAGAATGCGAGTGAAAAAGGCCAACAGTGTTAGGAAAATAGGCTTGATGCCACAGCACCCCGGGAAAGGGTGGCAGGACCCCTGGGGCTTCCTGGACCACATGTTGAGAACCACTTCATCCAGCCAGCCCTTCACCGAGTCCCTGGTTGTCCTGACCAGAGACCCTGCAGTGCGCATGCTGGGCTGCTGCCAAGCCCTGAAAGTCTGGGCCCCGGTCTGCCGAGGAGGGTCTTCCTTCTTACTCCTTGGGTCGCAGCTTCTCAGACCCCTCCTTCTTTTCCTTTCTGCTGCAATTGCCTTCACCGCTGTGCCGTCTCTTCTTCCCCAGATGCTTCTGCATCTCCCGAAGAGGGTCCAGACGGCTCTTGATCTTCTCATCTGGGGCTGGGCCAGGCGGGGGCCCCCCTCGCTCCGGGGGTAGCTGGTACCAAGGGGGTTGAGTCTGTGCCTCCGCCGCACTCTGGCCCAGGTACGTCAGGATGCCCAGAGCTTTCTCTTGTCTCTCCTGAGGGGGCCAGGAAATACAAGAGATGGGATATAATCTTTCAAGGTGTCAGGTGTGTCTCCCTGACATAGGAATCTAAGCAAACAGGTACCTAAGGTTTGTCATGAACCAGTTGTACCAGGTGCTGGGGATGGAAGACACCAACAGAGGCCAAGTTCCCCCTGGGGGGACAGTGGCAGGTACAGTAACAGCAGGGGAAGGAGGGGACAAGTGGAGCCACTTGAGTGTTCAGAGGCAGGCATCTTTGCAGAGAGACTTGAAGAGAAGCCTGAAGGGATCAAGCAAAGCAGAGGAGCCATGGGTGGGGTCAGCAAGTCCAGAGACAGCAGGTGAGTGACAAGAGCTCATGTACCTGTTTTTTTTGAGATGCAATCTCGCTCTGTTGCCCAGGCTCGAGTGCAGTGGCACCATCTCGGCTCCCTGCAACCTCTGCCTCCCAGGTTCAAGCAATCCTCCTGCCTCAGCCCCCCTAGTAGCTGGGATTACAGGCATGCACCACCATGCCCGGCTAATTTTTGTATTTTTAGTACAGACGGGGTTTTGCCATGTTTGGCCAGGCTGGTCTTGAACTCCTGACCTCAGGTGATCCATCCACCTTGGCCTCCCAATGTGCTGGGATTACAGGTGTGAGCCACCACGCACGACCAGACATACTTTTTACACTTGATCTTAGCCAAAAGGCAAGAGGCGAATGATTCGCCCTTTTTTTTTTTTTTTTTTTTTGAGATGGGGTCTCGCTCTGTCACCCGGGCTGGAGTGCAGTGGCGCAATCTCAGCTCACTGCAACTTCCACCTCCTAGGTCAAGCGATTCTCCTGCTTCAGCCTCCAAGTAGCTGGATTACAGGTGTGCACCACCACACTTGGCTTATTTTTTTGTATTTTTAGAGATACCATGTTGACCAGGCTGGTCTTGAACTCCTGACCTCAGGTGATCCACCCGCCTCAGCCTCCCAAAGTGCTGGGATTACAGGCATGAGCCACAGCTGGCTGATTTACATTTTTAAAAGCCCATCAGGTTTCAGACCCCTCCAGTTTTGAGAACTGAGCAGTTTGCCTAGCAGCTGGGGGCCTCTAGCATCTACCTCCAAGCCCTGTGGGTGCCCAGATGGCAACACTTCTTAAGTGTCATGCTTTGGTATGGTTCTAAATTCTGTGTGTTCTTTCTCGTTTGACCTTGATCACAAGCAGTGGCCAAAGTGCCCTCTCCCCCCAACTCGATTCATGGCTCCTCTAACGAAGTGGGTGAGGCCAGCTTACTTTCTCCTGTCGCTTTTCTTCCTCATACTCTTTATTGCCTCTGATCACTCCTTTCCCTTCCTCCAGCAGCTCCCGAAACAGGTCCACAGGGCCAGAACTTGGGGCTCCCGCCTCTGCTGCTTCAAGCGCAGGCAGTGAGTTCTGATGTCTGGCTTTCTTTCGTAGGAATTCTGTACGGGCCTGGGGAGAAAGTTATAGGCAGGGCATTCAGAACCTAGAGGTAATTCAAGAACTGTGAGTCTGGTGCCCACCACAGAAAATGGCAGTCCAGGGTGCTGGGGTTATAAGAAAGGGAGCACTAGACGCCTAAAAGAGGCACCCCCTAGCTGGGGGTGAGGGTAGGCAGATGAGGCAACGCCTGGGTTTTGTAAACTGCCTTTCAAATCGTAAACCACGGGTCATCAAGGATGGCTGGGAGGAGGTCCCTGGCCTAAACCAAAGGGGTTCCTAACCTCAAGTGAGACAATTAAAACAGCCATAAAGGTAGACCAAACTGCATTAGGCCAGACGATCTGAATTCTAGCCATGGCTCCAAGTCACTACCCCA
>NW_012098543.1:134982-136377 GCF_000951045.1 Mandrillus leucophaeus | reverse complement strand
CAGGGGAACGCTGGAGATGGCCAGACCCAGGAGAAGAACCAAGGGGAAAAAGAAATTCGCCGTGGAGGCCCGGAAGGTGCGGGCAGCCGGAGAGCAGGTGGAGAAGAGGGTAAGCTGGTGGGGGTAAGGCACGGAGAAAGGGGATCTGAAACACAAGAGTCTGTGCCTTTTTTGTTTGTTGGTTTGAGACAGTCTGGCTCTGTCGCCCAGGCGGGAGTGCAGTGGCGCTCACTGCAGCCTCCCCTCCCGGGTTCAAGCTATTCTTGTGTCTCAGCCTCCCAAGTAGCTGGGATTACAGGTGTGCACCACCACTCCCGGCTAATTTGTTTCGCTGTTGTTGTTTGTTTTCTGTTTTTGAGACGGAGCCTCGCTCTGTCGCCCAGGCCAGAGTGCAGTGGCGCGATCTAGGCTCACTGCGACCTTCACCTCCCTGGTTCAAGCAATTCCCCTGCCTCAGCTTCCCAAGTAGCTGGGATTACAGGCGCTCGCCACCAAGCCCGGCTAAATTTTTTTTGTATTTTTAGTAGAGACGGGGTTTTGCCATGTTAGCCAGGCTGGTCTCAAACTCCTGACCTCAGGTGGTCAACCCGCCTCAGTCTCCCAAAGTACTGGGATTACAGGCGTGAGCCACCGCGCCCGGCCTACCCGCCTCTCCTTTTTCCCGAACTAGGAGTCTGAGCCCCTTCCTTATCTAGGACTCCAGAGTCTAAGTCCCCGGATCCTCAGACATAGAAGTCAGAATGCCCTAGACTCCTCCTTCTCTCAGATCCAGGAGTCTGTCCTCCAACCCCCTCCTCTCTTAGGACCTAGCAATCCAGGACCCCGTGATCTTCCTTGCCCAGGACCCAGGAGTGCGGGCCCCAATACCTCCTGCCTCAGACCCAAGAGTCCCCCTCTACCCCTTACCTTCTTCAGGTAGAAAAGCAGCAGGAACTTGACCGTGTTAAGCAGGGGCAGCAAAGGGCAGAAAAAACTCCCCACCCAGACCACCGTCTGCGCGTAGATGAGCCCCAGCACCTCGTCGGGCACCTGGAACTCCTGGGTCCCCGCCAGACGACCCAGCGCCCCAGGACAGAGGCCACAGAGGAGCCTGAAGGACGGGGCGGGGGCGGGGCCGGGCCCGAGTCAGGGGCGCGGCTACTTGGAGTTTCCCCGCCTCCACCGCCCTGTCCGCCAATAGGAAGCAAGCGTATCTGAGGGGGGGCGGGACTTTCAAGACTCCACGTGGAGGGGGTGTGTCCAGAGGACTAGACGGGACCCAGGTGTCGCGGCGGTAGGGGCGGGGCCACAGGGAAGTAACCCACTAAAACAAGGGCGGGGAGTGGGGGAGATCTGCGGACCTAGGGCAAGCAAAGGGAGCCGGCAGAGGCGGGAACAGTAAAAAGGTGCGCGGTG
>NW_012098543.1:131643-132407 GCF_000951045.1 Mandrillus leucophaeus | reverse complement strand
CTTCGACCACAGATTGGTTCCGAATTAGTTGGTACGGCCCCCTGGCCTGTAACGACAGGTGATTGGCTGAGACGTCCTTTTCACAGCGAATGTTAGGCGTTCGGCTCGTGGTATCCTCTAGCAACCGCCTCTTATCACAGATCTGAACCAATCATAAGTTGGCCCACCCCTGATGGTACCAGATGCGGCCGTCGATTGGTCGACATGACCGTCACGTCTCCTTGCGGAAGTGCGCTCCGCAGCGACAAACATGCCCATACATTTGATTGGCTCCTGCCCTGCGGTAGCCCTGCCCCCACCTTCAGGACGCAGATTTCAAAGCGCGCTCAGCAACCTCGGCTGTATTTATTGATACAAGAAAGATCACCCGAGAGTCAGGGATGTGGCGGCGAGGGGCCCTGAAAATCTCCAGATACCAAAGCTGGAAGGGCGTGGAGTCTTCTCCAGTTCTCCTAGTTTACAGATGTTGTGACTTAGGCTTACAATGGGCCTGGGGTCTGAAAGTGGGACGTGAGCTGCGGGGGTCAAAGAGCCGGTTTGGTGGAGGTCAGCGCCACAGCGCGCCGTGCCAGGAAGACTTTATTCTGCGCCTCCTGCGGCAAAGAGAGGTGGAGGTGTGACAGCCCTCTTCCCCAGCCCCTTTCCGTGTTCCCCAGGGGCCCTCTCAGAGACCCGCCTGGCTCACCGTCTCTCTCTGACGTTTGAGCTCAGAGATGAGGCGTCCGTAGGAGTTAGCCCGAGCCACAGTGTACGCCATCAGGATG
>NW_012098543.1:124074-126518 GCF_000951045.1 Mandrillus leucophaeus | reverse complement strand
GACCCAGGTGTCGCGGCGGTAGGGGCGGGGCCACAGGGAAGTAACCCACTAAAACAAGGGCGGGGAGTGGGGGAGATCTGCGGACCTAGGGCAAGCAAAGGGAGCCGGCAGAGGCGGGAACAGTAAAAAGGTGCGCGGTGAAAAGAACAGCGCGATGGGGCAGGGCCTGGTCCTAGAGGGGCGGGGCCACAGCGAGGGGCGGGGCTCTCACTTTCTAGGAAACTGGATGAGCAGCGCGACTGCCAAGGCAGTCAGCAGATCAAAGAGCAGAAGTTTGTACATTTCCTGGCCCAGGACAGTCTCCCAGCACTGAAGAAGGAAGAAATAGGTCAGAAAGACCTCAGGACCCGAGCACCTGGAGGCCCACGCGTCCGAGTCTCCACATCGCAAGCCTATGAGACCCTGTCAATACTTTCTCTGGGGGTCCTCGTTTTTCAAACATTCATACCCATGGGAGAGTGTTCCAGCATCCCGAGCTCCCCTCTCCGCCCAAACCGAGTCTGGACCCACCTAGCTCCATCTTTCCTTCAGGGACCCAGGAGTCCCAGGCAGACCCCATGCCGTTCTCACCGGAAGTTCTTTGTAATTGTAGCCACAGGTTTTGCAGTCCTTAGCCTCGGAGTCACCCCCACAAGTGATCTGTTTCCAGAGAGAGAAAAGCAGGACCACCAGGGAGGCCAGGCGAAGAAACACGGTCCTGGCGGGGGGAAGGCAGAGAATGGGCCCTGATCCGGTACCCACCACGTGGCAGTCCCCTTCTCAGTGGAACGCGCTCGCATTCAACCCATCTCACAGATGAAGAAGCAGCGGCCCAGCGACAGAGTCAGGATTTCTTTCTTTCTTTCTTTCTTTTCTTTTCTTTTCTTTTTGAGACAGGGTCTCACTTGTCGCACAGACTGGAGTGCAGTGGCGCGATCTCAGCTCACTGCACCCTCTACCTCCCAGGCTCAAGTGATTCTCCTGCCTCAGCCTCCCGAGTAGCTGGGACTACAGAAGCCACTATGCCGGGCTAACTTTTGTATTTTTACTAGAGACAGGGTTTCACCATGTTTGTCAGGCTGGTGTCGAACTCCTGACCTCAGCCTCGGCCTCTCAAAGTGCTGGGATTACAGGTGTGAGCCACCGCGCCTGGCCAGCGGAGTCAGGATTTGAATCCCTGGATCCGATATCAGCAGGATTTCCGTGTCTTACCTGTCAGCGCCAACATCCCTCTGACCGCCCCGACCCTCCATCATTCCCAGCCATCCCCATGAGGCTGGAACCTGAGCAGGATAAAAACGATCTGGCGACTTCTAGTGTAGCCTTCCAGTGGAGCAATGAGCTTGAACACGGGCGGCAGCACAAAGTTGACCACAGCGATGAAGATGGACGGAAGGTAATTCACCCCAAGCTTCAGCAGTGGCAACTGCTGAACAAGGGACCTCTTCTGGGAGAGGGAGTGGACCATGAATAGAGGCTTGGGGTCCTGGAGGAGCTAAGCTTAAGGTCCTCCCCCAGACCTCTTCTTTGTTGTTTGTTTGTTTTTGTTTTGTTTGTTTCTTTGTTTGTTTTGAGACAGAGTCTGGCTCTGTCACCCAGGCTGGAGTGCAGTGGTGCAATCTTGGCTCACTGCAACCTCCGCCTCCCGGGTTCAAGTGATTCTTCTGCCTCAGCCTCCTGAGTAGCTGGGATTACAGGCGTGCACCACCACGCCCGTCTAATTTTTGTATTTTTAGTAGAGACGGATTTTCGCCATGTTGGTCAGGCTGGTCTCAAACTCCTGACCTTGTGATCACCCCACCTCAGCCTCGCAAAGTCCTGGGATTACAGGCGTGAGCCACCGCGCCCAGTCTCTCTTCTTCCTTTAAAACCCCGAAGTCCAGGGTCCAAACATACCCTCTCCCATACTTCCTCTGTAAGATCTCTGGTATCCCAAACTTCCGTTCCCTCCCTCCATCGTTGGAAATGTAGGTTTCAGGACCCCCCGGCTTCCTCTTCCAAGACCCTCCGCACCTGCAGCGCCACGATGCTCTCTGTAGCCCAGTAGACGCCATAGAAGGCTCCCCCAAGGAGTGCGATCACCAGCAGGTTGAGCAGCACCCGCACCAACCAAACCCTGGCTTCCTGGCCCAGAGTCCGCACAGCAGCCTGGCGCCGCACCACTGTCTCCTCCAGCTCCACCTGAAGGCACGAGAGATGCCCGCTTGGACTCCATTTCCCAAGGCGCTGGCCTCTGGGTTCCCCAGGCTCTCCAGAGATCCTCCTCAACGTGAACTGATGCAGCCGTCTCCCCACCCGCTAACAACCTCTGCAGTCCCGGTTCCACCCGCTCCGGGGCGCTCTAAGAAACCAGTGGCCCTTTACAGCCCTGCCCCTCCGCGGCCGGATCCAGCAACCCCAGCCCCCATCCCTACGCGGCCAATCTCAGCACCCCGGGCCCCGCCCCCGAAGCTCCGCCCAACACC
>NW_012098543.1:121139-123914 GCF_000951045.1 Mandrillus leucophaeus | reverse complement strand
CTTAACTTTGAACCAAATTGCCTTAAAGCCCCGCCCGCTTCTTGTGCTTACTTTTTTTGGTAGAGAGGGAGCCTCCCTATGTTGCCCAGGCTGGTGTCGAACTCCTAGACTCAAGCGATCCACCTGCCTCGGTCTCCCAAAGTGCCGGGGTTACGAGCATGAGCCACCGATCCCAGCCTTGGCGCATCCTTTTCCTACACCCTTGGATCTCGGGCAGCCCTATCGCGGCGGCCTCTCAACCCTCTCATTCCCCAGGACTGGCCTTTCTTGGAGAAGGAGCTGCCTAGCGTCTCTCCGGAGGCCCCATTACCGGGTTAGGCCCTGTGCGTTATCTCAGCCCGGTTCAGTCTAGTCCCTACCCCGTTGCAGACCCCGCCCCCTAATCGCACCTGTAATTCGTACAAGATGATGCGCTGGCGCAGCCGCACGTGGACGTCCCTGCAGAGGCCGAAGCCCCAGGCCGAGAACACCCGGTGGCTGTAGCTGGTCAGATCCCCGGACTCCGCCAGCAGTGTCTGCTTCAGCCCGGACACCGAGCTGAGAGGGGAGACAGGATGTGAAAGGACAGCCAGGAACGGGGGTTAGGGGGGCATCCTTCATATTGGGACCAACGGGGAAGACGAACCCTAAGGCCTTGGGTACTAGGGGAGCTGCCACCAGATGGGGAAAGAGTCAAAGAGGCGGAAACACCTACAATCATTGAAGGCAAAGTCCAAGGGAGATTCAGAGACAGACCTGGGGCACAGGCACCCCACAGAGAGAGGCAGAAACCTGGGAGACAGGGACAGAGCCCCGGAGCGAAGGGGGCAGAAACCCAGAGTGAAAGGGACAGAGGCCCTGAGGAAGACAGAGATGTGGAGGAGGGACAGAGGCCCCAGAGGGAGATTCGAAGAAAGGGAGACAAAGACAGTGAGAAAGGAGAAACTAAATCTACAAAAGATGGGGGTCAAAGACCCATAAGAAGTACAGGCACCCAGAGAAGGGGGCTGGGCGGGAAGACCCGAGAAGAAGACAGAGACCCAGAGAAGATGGCAGGTAAAGACCCAAGAAACGGGGGCACGCCAGGCGCCATGGCTCACGCCTGTAATCCCATTGGGAGGCCAAGATGGGCGGATCACGAGGTCAGGAGATGGAGACCATCCTGGCTAACACGGTGAAACCCCATCTCTACTAAACATTAAAAAACAAATTAGCCGGGCGAGGTGGCGGGCGCCTGTAGTCCCAGCTACTCGGGAGGCTGAGGCAGGAGAATGGCGTGAACTCGGGAGGCGGAGCTTGCAGTGAGCTGAGATCTTACCCCTGCACTCCAGCCTGGGCGACAGAGCGAGACTGCGTCTCAAAAAAAAAACAAAAACAAAAAACTGAGACTTCTTCCTAGCATAACCTGCCAGGGCCTACCTGATCTGACCCTTCCATACTTCTCAGAGCTTAAATCCTGTCTTTTTTTTTTTTGACAGGGTCTTGCTCTGTTGCCCAGGCTGGAGTGCAGTGGTGCGATCTTGGCTCACTGCAACTTCTGCCTCCCAGGTTCAACTGATTCTCCTGCCTCAGCTTCCCAAGTAGCTGTGACCACAGGCATATGCCACCATGCTCAGCTACTTTTCATATTTTTAATAGAGATGGGGTTTCACCATGTTGGCCAGGCTGGTCTCAAACTCCTGACCTCAAGTGATCCGCCCGCCTCAGCCTTTCAAAAAGCTGAAATTATAGGCATGAGCCACCGCAACTGGCCCTGCCGCTTCTTCTCATACAGGCCTTTTATTTCTCAGAACACCTCAAACCTCTTTCCTACCGCATGGCCTTTGCACTTGCAGCTCCCTCTGCCTGGAATGCTGGTGGCTTGGCTGTTCACCTGCCTGGCTCCTTCTCTTCTTTCTCTTCATCTGCAGGTCCCTTACTCCAGATAGAAAGGCTTTTACCACTCCATCTAATGAGGGTCCCTACCTATTATTCTGTATCACAGGGGTTGGCAAACAAGACGCCATGGGCCAAATCTGGGCCAACCACTGTTTTTGTAAATAAAGTTTTATTGGAACACAGTCACACCCACTCATTTATGTATTGTGTGTGGCTGCTTTTGCACTACAGTGGTAGAGTTTGGTTGAGTCCCAGACTGCAAGGCCTTCAAAGACGAAAATATTTACTTCCTGGCCCTTCACAGAAAAAGTTTGCTGATTCTTGCTCTCTATCCTCACATCCCATTCGTTTTCTGTATAGTATTGCTCCCAAACTCAAATAATTGATTTGCTTGTTTATTTTATTACTATTATTATTTTTGAGACGGAGTTTGCTCTTGTTGCCCAGGCTGGAGTGCAATGGCCCGATCTCAGCTCACTGCAACCTCCACCTCCTGAGTTCAAGCAATTTTTCTGCCTCAGCCTCCTGAGTAGTTGGGATTACAGGCATATACCACCATGCCTGGCTAATTTTGTATTTTTAGTAGAGATGGGGTTTCTCCATATTTGTCAGGTGGTCTCAAACTCTCAACCTCAGGTGATCCACATGCCCTGTCCTCCCAAAGTGCTGACATTACAGGCGTGAGCCACTGGGCCCAGCCTCCTTGTTTATTTAACAGTCTGTCCCACAGTGTATCACCCCTACTAAACGGTAAACTGTACACGTTTGGGGACTCCCAAATGGTTCTCCATGTCCTAGTACAGTGCCTGGGCTAAGGAGACACTACACTGCAATATATATATATTTTAAAGAGTAAAATTGAGCCAGGCGCGGTGGCTCACGCCTGTAATCCCAGCACTTTTGGAGGCCGAGGCGGGC
>NW_012098543.1:118757-120027 GCF_000951045.1 Mandrillus leucophaeus | reverse complement strand
TTTCGAGACAGAGTTTTGCTCTGTCGCCCAGGCTGGAGTGCAGTGGCCTGATCTCAGCTCACTGCAAGCTCTGCCTCCTGGGTTCAAACCATTCTCCTGGCTCAGCCTCCGGAGTAGCCGGGACTACAGGCGCCGGCCACCACACCCGGCTAATTTTTTGTATTTTTATTAGAGACGGGGTTTCACCATGTTAGCCAGGATGGTCTCGATCTCCTGACCTCGTGATCCGCCGGCCTTGGTCTCCCAAAGTGCTGGGATTACAGGCGTGAGCCACCGTGCCCAGCACAAAACCTTGATTTGAACTCACACAGAAGAAAGGGTTACACAGCAAGACTGAGGATTCTTGGGGAGGGAGTTTCTGCCACCACCACTTGCTTCCCTACCCCAACCCGTCCGGTCACGGGGTCAGGGGTGCAGGTGCCACTGACCGATGCAGGATGAGCAAGAGGCAGATGAGGCCAACGGCAAAGGCCCAGCACAGGTAGGTGACCGCCAGGCGTGGGCGGGGCGGGTAGAAGCCATAGAAGAGAGGGGACCATTCCAGGTAACCCTGTGGGGGGGAAGGCGGCGCAGGGGCCACTGTGGGAGGAGGCGGGGCTCCTGGAGCTGCACAGTCAGGGTCTGGGGTCAGGGTTTGAGGTTCGTGTCATTGAAGGCACTGGGCTCACAGGTGGGCAGGGGAAACTCCCAGGGCCCCAGGCACCTACTTCTCCTGAGAGCAAGTTGAAGAGCTGGGTGGCAAAGGTGACCAGGCCCTGGGGGTGGGGGTTATAGGAGCCGCAGGGGGAGGAGGTGTTGGAGCCGGGAGGGCCTGGGGGAGCGCCTCCCAGCCAGGTGGGCAGCAGCGTCATGCAGGCCATAAGCACGGAGGCCAGCACGTTGAGGAGGAGCAGGAAGCGCAGCAGGGAGAAGTAGGACTCGGTGCCGGCGCCAAACTGGCCTGCAGGGGGCAGCAGAGAGAGGCTCAGGTTCCTTCCCGGGAGCAGGACCAGCTCCTCCCATCCCGGCACTGGGGGCCCAGCCGTGCCTTGCTTTCTTGCTATTTTTATTATTATTATTGTTATTGTTATTATTATTTTTGAGACGGAGTCTCGCTCTGCCGCCCAGGCCGGAGTGCAGTGGCGCGATCTCGGCTCACTGCAACCTTCGCCTCCTGGGTTCAAGCAATTCTCCTATCTCAGCCTCCCGAGTAGCTGGGATTACAGGCACGCGCCACCATGCTCAGTTTTTGTATTTTTAGTAGAGATGGGGTTTCACCATATTGGTCAGG
>NW_012098543.1:117271-117634 GCF_000951045.1 Mandrillus leucophaeus | reverse complement strand
GTATATAAAATGGCATAGTATTTGCATACAGGCTACACATACTCTTCTGTGGTTTTTAAAATTTTATTTTATTTTTTATCTGATTTTTCAGAGACAGCGTCTCGTTTTGTTGTCCAGGCTGGAGTGCAGTGGTGCAATCATAGCTCAATGCAGCCTCAAATTTCCGGGCTCCCGCAATTCTCCCGCCTCAGTCTCCCAAAGTGCTGGGGCTACAGGTGTGGGCCACTACACCCAGCGCTCCAATGCACTTTCAATCACCTCTAGATTACTTACAATACCTCATACAAGATAATGTTATATAGATAGCTGTTCTTTTAATTTGTATTTTTTTGTCATATTGTTACTTTATTACTTTTTTTTTTT
>NW_012098543.1:115799-117104 GCF_000951045.1 Mandrillus leucophaeus | reverse complement strand
GAGTAGCCGGGACTACAGGCGCCCGCCACCACGCCCGGCTAACTTTTTTGTATTTTTTAGTAGAGACGGGGTTTCACTGTGTTAGCCAGGATGGTCCCGACTCCTGACCTTGTGATCTGCCCGTCTCGGCCTCCCAAAGTGCTGGGATTACAGGCTTGAGCCACCACGCCCGGCCTGATTATTACTTTTAAAAGATACAGATGGGGTCTCGATATGTTGCTCAGGCTGGAGTATAGTGGCTATATTCACAGGCACGATCCCGCCACTGATCAGCAGGGGAGTGGTGATATATTGTTGTTTTTTATTGTTTTTTCCATATATATACTATATATATATTTATATTTGAGATGGAGTCCCGCTCTATCACCCAGGCTGGAGTGCAATGGCACGATATTGGCTCACTGCAACCTGTATCTCTGTGGTTCAAGCAATTCTCCTGCCTCAGCCTCCCGAGTAGCTGGGATTACAGGCACCTGCCACCACACCCAGCTAATTTTTGTATTTTTAGTAGAGTTGGGGTTTCGCCATGTTGGCCAGGCTGGTCTCGAACTCCTGACCTCAGGTGATCCACTCGCCTCGGCCTCCTAAAGTGCTGGGATTACAGGTGTGAGCCACCGCGCCGGGCCCACAATCATTTTTGAAGGAGGGCACCTGCATTTTCATTGTTCACCAGGCCCTGCGAATTATACCGTGAGAATGGGAAAAGAAAGAAGTTAAAGAGAGGGAGGCTTTGAAGGGAGGCAAAGATGAAGGAAGACGTAAAGCAGAGAGAAATAAATATTAACAGATTTTGGACACACACAGAGAAAAACTGAGAGGCAGAGACAGGATTGGAGGAGACCAGGGAGATGGCGAATCCCAGAGACAGGGAAGAGATCCTGGAGCCACGGAAAGGCAGCACTCACCTGGAGTCCGAAGGAGAGACAAAGACGAGGGGAAAAAAGAAACCAAGAGAGGCAGCTCTGAGCGAGGCAGAGAGAGGCCCCAGCAGCCAGGAGCCGCAGAGGACAGAGGGAGGAGACCGCGTCCAAGGTATGGGAGAACGGCCTGGTCCAGGCTGTGCGGGTCCCAGCCGGAGGTGGGGCCTCACCTGTGTGCCCGTCTGGCCTGCATGGGCCAGGGCAGTTCCCGGGAAGGGTGAGGGTCCTGCAGCTCCGTCTGGGTGACTTCTGTGAAGGCCTTTCTGCTCCTTCCTTCAGCCTCCTCCTCTTCCTCCTCCGGCACCCCCCAAGGCAGCACCCCAGGGCCTCGGTACCGAAGGGTGGCAGCACTGGGCAGCTCGTTCAGCACAGAGGACAGCGATGG
>NW_012098543.1:109451-114389 GCF_000951045.1 Mandrillus leucophaeus | reverse complement strand
CCCACCTAGCCTGAAGGCCGGATGGATCTGAGCTTCTCCTGGCATCCCTACCTCCTCTGGCCTCCCGGGGGGCCAGCCACCCCCTGGAGGAGCCCCAGGCTTCTGATTCCAAGGTTGGGTTTTCTTCCATGGCCCCAGGCTGGGCTGTTTCTAGTGGCCACCAGGCAAACACTGCCCCAGGTAAGGGAGGGGCCCGGGGCAGGTGTGTACCTGGCCAGTAGGTGGCCCGGAGGGAGTAAGGTACACTTCCTGTAGTTTCTCAGGGCCGCTGATGCCAAAGGTGTCCTGGGAACTGAAGTCCCTCTGCTGCCCCAGGCCTGACAGTTTGGTTCCTGGGCTGGGCAGCTGTACCTCACCCCGGACTTCGTGGCCTAAGTGCTTCCTGCCATTTATCACCCAGATACCTGCACAGACACAATGCCTTTGTGCAACACTTTATTGGGAAAGATTTACACGTGGTGACCTGTCATAGGCCAAGGGATGAGAAGAGGGTGCCAGGAGCGTTGGGGCCCCGAGGTGGCTCAGATGGAAGCCATGGGACGGCCGTCCCCAGGCCCGCGCATCGGCACCTCAGTTTCCCCTTTGTGAAATGGGAAGCTTATGCGTCCTTCCAAGTCTGCAATATCGGTGCCATGAGCTAAAAGTGGAGCGAAAGACACAAGGAAGAGGCTTCCCACTCCCAGGACCTGCCCCCAAGCTCTGACCCCACATTGTGGATGCAAAGAAAGGGAATTTGTCCAAAACCCACTGCCCAGGGGCCCCTTCCGTTTTGGGGAAGTGCAGTGCTCTCTGGACACCCAGAGGCTGGAGCAGGGCCACGAGACTCTTGACAAAACTTTGATTCTGTAGGAGTGGAGGTGGCCCCTGGGCGGAGGGCAGGGAGGACACCCCCGGGTCTGCTTCAGTTGCAGGCAGAGTATTTAGCTGGGGAAAAGGAAATTCTCTCCAGGACCCTCTCCAAGGTAAAGACTCTTTCTGGGGAGGAGACAGCGGCCTGGTTCACAGAATTCCCGGGGACCAGCTGGCAGAGGGAGCGTCACGGAGCTTACTCCTCCCGGAGCTTCTCCGGGGCAAGGCTGGTGGGCTGGGATGCTGCCTTCCGCCGGCTGGGGCTGCCCCCACCCAAAGCCAGCCCCAGCCCCAGGGCTGCCAGGGCCAGGAAGTGGATACAGAAGTAGATGGAGGCCCAGTACCGAAGCGTGTCGGTCAAGGAGAGCAGCACGAAGCCCATGCACATGTAGTCATAGGCGCGCATCTTCAGGAACCAGTGCACCCAGTCCCAGGCCTTCTGGCCCCCTGGGCTCAGCCGCCCCCGCAGGGCTGACTCCAGCCGGCCCTCGGCAGCCAGGCACAGAGGGATGGTCAGGAAGCTCAGGTAGTAGCCCGGGTGGAGGCCGTGCCAGTAGGCGCTCAGCAGCATGGTCCAGGCGCTCCTGAGGAGGAGGCTGGGAGTCAGGACCTGCGAGTCCAGGTCCCCAGGGCCCACTGACACCAGATCCAGGAGTCCCGGGCTCCAGCCCCTCCTCCCTCAGACCCAGGAGTGCAGGCCCCCAGCCCCTCCTCCCCCAGACCAGGAGTCCAGACCCCAGTCCCTCCTCCCTCAGACCAGGAGTCCAGACCCCAGTCCCTCCTCCCTCAGACCAGGAGTCCAGGCCCCAGTCCCTCCTCCCTCAGATCCAGGAGTCCAGGCCCCACCCCTTCCTCCCTCAGACCCAGGAGTCCAGACCCCACCTCCCTCCTCCCTCAGATCCAGGAGATCAGGCCCCAGGCCCTCCCCACTCAGACCCATGCCCCTAGCTCCAGAAGGCGGAGGAGGCGATAGGTCTCCTTCAGGGATCCAGGAGCTCGCAGCCTCCCATACACACTCACAGTCCTATGAAGACCCTCTCCTCCTTTAAAGATTTAACATTTTATGTTCCACTGCCCTTCCTCTCCCAGGACCAACAAGTCTAATTCTTCAGCCCAATGGTTTTTTTTTTGGTTTTTTTTTGAGACGGAGTCTCGCTCTGTCACCCAGGCTGGAGTGCAGTGGCGCAATCTCGGCTCACTGCAACCTCCACCTCCTGGGTTCAAGTGATTCTCCTGCCTCAGCCTCCCGAGCAGCTGGGACTATGGGTGTGTGCCACCATGCCAGGCTAATTTTTGTAGTTTTGGTAAAGATGGGGTTTCACCATGTTGGCCAGGATGGTCTCGATCTCTTGACCTTGTGATCCGCCTGCCTCGGCCTCCCAAAGTGCTACAATTACAGGCGTGAGCCACCATGCCCAGCCATTTTTGTATTTTTAGTAGAGATGGGGTTTCACCACATTGGCCAGGATGGTCTTGATCTCCTGACCTTATGATCCATCTGCCTCGGCCTCCCAAAGTGTGGGATTACAGGCGTGAGCCATTGCACCCGGCCTCTTTTTTTTCTTTGTAGAGATGGAGTCTTGCTGTGTTGCCCAGGCTGGTCTCGAACTCCCGAGCTTAAGTGATCCTCTCACCTTGGCCTCCCAAAATACTGGAATTACATTGCACCTGGCCAAGTCCTGTTTTCTTGAGAAGGAGGACCCTTCTGGTTTTCTGGTTCTTCAAGAGTGTGGAGGCTGGGGGCAACGGCTGGCGCCTGTAATCGCGGCACTTTGGGAGGCTGAGGTGGGAGGGCTGCTTGACGCCAGGAGTTCAAGACCAGCCTGGGCAACATAGTGAAACTCCATCTCTATTAAAAAGAAAAAAGGGCCAGGCGCGGTGGCTCACACCTGTAATCCCAGCTGTCTGGGAGGCCGAGGTGGGCGGATCATGATGTCAGGAGATCGAGACTATCCTGGCTAACACGATGAAACCCCATCTCTACTAAAAACACAAAAGATTAGCTGGGCGTGGTAATGTGTGCCTGTAATCCCAGCTACTCAGGAGGCTGAGGCAGGAGAATCACTTGAAACTGGGAGGTGGAGGTTGCAGTGAGCTGAGGTTGCACCACTGCACTCCAACCTGGGCGACAGAGCTCACTCAGTCTTAAAAAAAAAGGGTCAGGAGTTTGATTCGAGATCAGCCTGGCCAACATGGTGAAACCCTGTCTCTACTTAGAATACAAAAATTAGCCTGACGTGGTGGCAGGCACCTGTAATCTCTGCTACTTGGGAGCCTAAGGCAGAGGAGAATCACTTGAACCCGGGAGGCAGAGGTTGCAGTGAACTGAGATTGTGCCACTGCACACCAGCCTGGGCAACGAGATTGAAACTCCGCCTCAAAAAAAAAAGAAAGAAACCAGGAGCCCACAGCCTCCCATTCCTCTATACAGCCCAGGTCCCCTCTTCCTTCAGGAACTCAGGATTTCGGAAGCCTGTCCCTATTCCTCCCTCAGGGCCCCAGGATTCTCTACTCCTTTCTTTTTAGGGGCCCAGTCCATCCCCTCACACCCAGAATCCCTCCCATCCTTTTCCTCAGGACCCAGGATTTGGAGTCCCAGCCTCTTCTTCCTTCAGGGATTCAAGAATATAATTCCCGCCTCCTGAAGACTCGGAAATCTCCAGCCTCGGTCGCCTCCTCTTTTGGGACCCAGAGTCTTGGTCCCCTCTCCTCATATACCCGTAAATTTAATTCCCTAACCCTTGAAGACCTACAGAGTCAGGCTCTCACCCCATCTTTATCAACGACAGAGAAATCGCTGTCCATCTCACTGTCCATCTGTGTATCTATCAGTGAGCTTTGCCCAGACGGTGACCTGAGGGAGGTCTTCCCTGTCGTGGTCACTGGCTTGTCCCTCAGACACATCTGAGTGCTAGAAGCACAAAAGTAACCCGATGATTAAAAAACAACAACAACAAAAACCTCTGGCCAGTGTGGTGGCTCACACCTGTAATCCCAGCGCTTTGGGAGGCCGAGGCAGGTGGATCACCCGAGGTCAGGAGTTCAAGACCAGCCTGGCCAACATGGCAAAACCTCATCTCTACTAAAAATACAAAGATTAGCCTGGCATGGTAGCATGTGCCTGTAATCCCAGGTACTAGGGGGGCTGAGGCAGGAGGATCGCTTGAACCCGGGAGGGGGAGGTTGCAGTGAGCTGAGATCATGCCACTTCACTTCAGCTGTAAAATAAACAAAAAGGATGAATCCTGTGCATTTTAAGGTGTTTAGGAGCATCCCTGGCCTCCACCCACTACATCCCACTAGCACCTTCCAGTTAAAACAAAATGTCTCCAGGGATTGCCACGTGTCTCCTGGGGGTGCAGCAGCAGCACAACTGCCCCCAGTTGAGAAGCACTTGTGTAAACAATGGGGTGCTCTGGGCTTTGACCTGGCCTCAGCCCCAGAGCTTTAAGTATCATCTATATACCTGGCCAGATGTAGTGGCTCACGCTTGTAATCCCGGCACTTTGGCAGGCTCAGATGGGAGGACTGCTTGGGGCCAGGAGTTTGCGAACAGCCTGGTCAACACAGCGAGACCTCATCTCTCTATATTTTTTAAAAAGTAAAAGAAAAAAAAATTAATTAAAAAATTTTGGCCAGGCATAGTGATTCACGCCTGTAATCCCAGCACTTTGGGAGGCCGAGGCAGGCGGATCACTTGAGGCCAGGAGTTCGAGACTAGCCTGGCCAACATGGCGAAACCCTGCATTTACTCTTGGCATGAGAATCACTTGAACCCAGGAAATGGAGGTTGCAGTGAGCTGAGATCACACCACTGTACTTCACCCTGGGTGACAAAGCATCGAAATAATAATAACAATAAATAATAATAATAAAAATTTTTAAAGGTATAATTTACACCTAATGCCACTCAAGCGTCCCCTTTTAAGAGCGACTTTTCCCTTAAGCGTCAGAATCACATAATCATATATCCAATAACCTCAGCTGGAAATCTAATAGTCACCTCAAAGTCAATCAGACTAAAACCCAAGCCCTGTTTCCTCATCCTTCTTACTCCCAAAACTTACTCCTGCTGGGCCTTCCCCTTCC
>NW_012098543.1:102238-103731 GCF_000951045.1 Mandrillus leucophaeus | reverse complement strand
GCCAGCCACCACTGCACCGTCATGTTCCAGTACCGCATGCCATCGCGCACCCGCACGCAGAAATCTGTGCCGTAGCAGTCGATGTTGCGGATGGTCTCATAGTCATACTCCAGGGAAGCCGCCTTCTCCGGACTGGGGGGTGGAGGATGAGGGTGGGGGACAGACATGCAGCTCAGCCAGGCCCCCTCCCGACGCCTGCTAGTGTCCCAGCCCCGGATGCTAAGGAAGGGATCCTGGCCAGGCAATGGCCTTCTGGCTGTCAGACTTGCTAGGGCAACAAGGGAGGGTGGCCCAGAGGGTGCCTGTAGGGGAGGACGATGGGTGGGCCGGGTGGTACAGTTCACTGACAATGGGCTGCTTCTTCTTTTGGTACCTAATGGGGCCTGCCACAGCCATGAAAAGCCTTGAAGGGCTATGGTTGCTAAGCTATGAGTCCTTTAAGCAACCAAGCTCAGTGTATTCAGAGAAGCCTCCAAGGATGGTCCCTTCTAAATCGTCGGACACTGCAGTTGCTAGGGAAGTTGTGATTATCATCCCTCATAACAAGGTGCTTCATGGTTGCTAGGGAGACGTTCCAGGCACCAGTGGGGTCCCCATGATCTTTGTTGCTAAGGAAAAGGCATTTCTTAGCAACAAGGCCTAGGATGTTTAGAAAGGCTTTTAGAAAGGGGCTTTTTCCTGGTCGCAGTGATTGTTGGAGAAGCGTCACTTCTAACAATACAGTGGTTCCCTCGTCACTCGTGCCGACAGCCCCAGCACTGGCAAATGGCCCATACGAAGCCTTGGTGGGCTCTGATGATGGGAGGGGAGCCATCCTTTAGGGGTGGGGACCGAGCAGATTTCGAAAAACCTTCAATTCCTGCTTGGATTCACTGGGGGGACATCGTCTCTCTAGCAGCTGGAGGTCAGAGCATGGTTATTAGGGCAGTGGTAATAAATTCACGTGGGGGTGTCACTACCCCCACAACAGAATGGCAGTTGGTGACGACTAGGGGACAACCCTAGCAGGGAGTAGTTCATCATTTACATTGATGGGCTGTTCCCCCAGCTGCAGTCCAAGCCCCTGGGGGAAGGCTGACTGCAGCTGCGAGGAACACAAGGGCAGTCTACTCCTGGTTGCCGGGGGTGCCATTTCCCTAGCAACACGGGGGCAATACTTCCTCAGCCACAAGAGAGTCCACAGCTATGGCCGTGCTACTTGCCTAGCAATACCGGTGCTGGGGGGTGGGGGGTGGAGCCTCTCTGGCAACAAGGGTCAACCCATAGTTACCAGGGGGAGGTTTGGCTTCGTTAGCAACAGTGTAACCGTAGTTGGTAGGAATGGCATGCCCTCTGCTGGGGAACAGCACTGGTCAGGGATTGGAAATTGCTATTTCCTTGCAAACAGAGGGCAGCTGAGGGCTGCCATGTGAGGATATCCCACGGGATGGAGCAGTGCTAGCTCCTAGCAACAAAGGCGCAGTGCAGGGGGAGCCATATCTGCAGCAACAGAG
>NW_012098543.1:101319-102188 GCF_000951045.1 Mandrillus leucophaeus | reverse complement strand
TTGAGACGGAGTCTCGCTCTGTTGCCTAGGCTGGAGTGCAGTGGCGAGATGCCGGCTCCCTGCAACCTCCACCTCCCGGGTTCAAGCCATTCTCCTGCCTCAGCCTCCCGAGTAGCTGGGACTACAGGTGCGCACCACCACGCCCAGGTAATTTTTTGTATTTTTAGTAGAGATGTGGTTGCACCATGTTAACAAGGATGGTCTCAATCTCCTGACCTCGTGATCCACCCGCCTCGGCTTCCCAAAGTGTTGGGATTACAGGCGTGAGCCACCACGCCCGGCCTTTTGCTTTTGAGACAAAGTCTCGCTCTGTCGCTCAGGGTGGAGTGCAGTGGCATGATCTCAGGTGACTGCAACCTCCGCCTCCTGGGTTCAGGCGATTCTCCTGCCTCAGCCTCACAAGTAGCTGGGATTACAGGTGCGCACCACACGTCTGGCTATTTTTTGCATTTTTAGTAGAGACAGGGTTTCACCATGTTGGTTAGGCTGGTCTTGAACTCCTGACCTCATGATCCACCCGCTTGGGCCTCCCAAAGTGCTGGGATTCCAGGCGTGAGCTGCCGTGCCCAGTCTAAGTTTCTGCTTCTAAAGGCTGCACAGATAACAATATCAAGCGCAGAGTCTCCACTCAAGAAATACTGGAAGAATGAAAAACAATAAAAACGAATACGTAGCACGCACTTACCTGTCAGGCCTCACATTAAATACATTTCACATTTTATCGCATTTAGTCCTTCTATCTACCTATGACACCAGTAATAAATAGCATTAACTCCATTTAACACTTGAGGCAACTAAGAGGTCAACTAACTCAAGGTTTCTCCATAACCTGGATGGCCAAGATTCCAGGAAGGCTGGCTGTTGAGTCC
>NW_012098543.1:100261-101269 GCF_000951045.1 Mandrillus leucophaeus | reverse complement strand
CTCACTGCAACCTCCGCCTCCTGGGTTCAAGCGATTCTCCCGTCTCAGCCTCCCAAGTAGCTGGGATTACAGGCGCACACCACCATGCCCAGCTAATTTCTGTATTTTTAGTAGAGATGGGGTTTCACCATGTTGGCCAGGCTGGTCTCAAACTCCTGACCTTAGGAGATCTGCCCGTCTCGGCCTCCCAAAGTGCTGGGATTACAGGGGTGAGTCACTGCGCCCAGCCCTTTTAATTTTATATTTATTTATTTTTTTAAAATAAAGGTTTAAAATAAAGGGACAGGATCTTGCTACGTTGGCCAAGTGGATCTTGAACTCTTGGCCTCAAGCCATCCTCTGGCCTCAGCCTCCCACAGTGCTGAGATTATAGGCGTCAGTCCCCACGCCCAGATGAAAAATATTTCCTTAAACTGAAAGTGGACCCTAAGCTGTGAATATTTGTTATCTGGGCAGCAAAAACATCAGGTTGACATAGATCTTTACCTCCTTTCTCTCTTCTCTGTGCTCCCCATAAGCTACAGAAGAAGAGAAGAGCAAGGAATCACTTAGGCTGAGAACAGCCAGCTTCTACCCCGAAGCAGCTCTGGTCCAGCGGAGGCGTGAGACGTAGACCCGGACACATGCTCACCCTCACAGCAGCAGATGCTAGGATGGAAGTTGCCCCGGGCAGGGCGGGAACACAGAACAGGCACTCAGGGCGGCGGAGAGACAGAGCTGTCGGGCAGGCCCACTCACCTGTCATGATTCCCACGTAGCAGTAACTGTAGCTGAGCGTCTCCATCAAGGAGGGCACGTCCGGCAGCAGCCCCAGGGTGGGCCCCTTGCTGAAACCCGAGGCCATTTCCTTCCTCTGGGCCAGGTGCAGGTCCTGGACTTCACTGGCCAGGCTCACCAGCTGGGCGGAAGGGGGTGGGCAAGGGGCCAGGTCAGACTTTGGGCCCTTCCCCACACCCATCTCCCTTGTGCTGCTGCCCTCTGCAGCCAAGGGGTGCTGCATGCTCGCAG
>NW_012098543.1:96497-98266 GCF_000951045.1 Mandrillus leucophaeus | reverse complement strand
TGTTAGCCAGGATGGTCTCGATCTCCCGACCTCGTGATCCACCCACCTCGGCCTCCCAAAGTGCTGGGATTACAGGCGTGAGCCACCGCGCCCAGCCGGCACCACCCCTTTTTGCTCTTCTACATCCTGCCCCCACGGTGGCCACTCCTTCAATCATCCTAAATGTGCATTTCCTGCTGCAGCTCAGACCTACCCACAGCCAACAGCCTGTATCAAGGCACCACAGTCTGTCACCTGGACTTGGATAAAAGGATCCTTTTTATTTGGATCCCTTTATATAGGATAAAGGAGGATCCCTTTATCCAAGTCCATTCCATCTTGCCCTGTTCCACTTCAATTCTCCTTCAGCATCCAGAACGAGTGTTTTTTTATTTTTATTTTTTGAGACGGAGTCTTGCCCGGGGAGGCCCAGGCTGGAGTGCGATGGTGGGGATCTTGGCTCACTGCAACCTCTACCTTCCAGGTTCAAGCGATTCTCCTGCCTCTACCTCCCAAGTAGCTGGGATTACAGGTGTGCGCCACCGCACCTGGCCTAGAACGAGTATTTCCATTTATTTATTTTTGAGACGGAGTTTCGCTCTTGTCACCCGGGCTGGAGTGTAGTGGCGCCATCTCAGCTCACCACAACCTCTGCCTCCTGGGTTCAAGCAATTCTCCTGCCTCAGCTTCCCGAGTAGCTGGGATTACAGGCGTGCACCACCACACCCAGCTAATTTTTTGTATTTTCAGTAGAGACAGGGTTTCTCCATTTTGATCAGGCTGGTCTCAAACTCCCGACCTCAGGTGATCCGCCTGCCTCAGCCTCCCAAAGTGCTGGGATTACAGGCGTGAGCCACCGCGCCCGGCCAGAACAAGTATTTTTAAACATTTAAAACTGGTCACATTGCCTCTTCTGGCAGCAAACCAAAGATCCCCTCTTCCAGCACATCTCCGTCCTCCGTGGGAAGAAGTCCAAAGTCCTCACGGTCGCCAGCCAGACCTAGCATGGTGTCAGCCCTGCTGCCCATTCCCTTTTGCTCTTCCCAGAAAGTGCATGTGGCTGGTGCAGCAGGTGAACCCCTCCTGCTCCCCTCCACACACGTCATCCCTACGGCCTGAAATGCTCCTCCTCTAACCCCTCTCTCATCCAACCTACTCCTGCCACTGCTGAGCTCCCGTGGGGCACACTGAAGGCTGTGGAGGCCGCTCCCTACCTAGCATGACCGCTGTGTTCACAGATAAGCCTCCAGTAGGAAACTGTGACTCTGTGGGTCTGGGGTGGGCCCTGGGAGTCTGTTTTCACCCATCTTCCCAGGTGACTAGGAGCCAGACCTGGATGCCCTAGTTTTGTGCCCTTCAACAAGTACCTTTTCCTCAGAGCTGGTTTTTCTCCTTTGCAAAATAGCTAGCTACAGAGATTCAAGGACAGCATGTTGGTAAACCACCCAGCTGGGCCTCTGGCTCACAGCAAGCACCCAATGGCACCTACTGTTAACCCACATGGGTTATTTCCTCACCCCAGGAGGAGCTGGGAGGTGAAGACCTGTCAAGAGCATGTGAATGGGGAACCCCATGCCCAGGGCAGCAGTGTGGTGGCGGCCCACCCCCAGGGTGTGCAGGAGGTAAAATCCGGGAGCGGCTGGAGGGGGAGGTAAAGTGGGGAGGTGAAGGGGCCCACAGGGAGGCTGGAGGGGAGTGGCAAGTCCCGAGTCTGACCTTCAGCGTCAGTAGCAGCTGGACGGCATTGGTGAAGGGCGTGGGAGTGGGCAGGCCCAGCAGGCTGAGGGCTC
>NW_012098543.1:92150-94109 GCF_000951045.1 Mandrillus leucophaeus | reverse complement strand
GGTCAGGGTCCCGGGCGGGCAGGGAAGGAGCCCCAGAGCAGGCGACCGGAGCGCGAGTCGACAACGGGACTCGAGTCCAGGTCCACACCGGGCTCCGAGCCCCGAGAACGTGAAGGGGCGGGGCTTCGGGCTCGGAACAAGGAGGAGCCAAAAGCTTTGGACCCGAAGGGAGACAGACGGGATCCGGAAAGGAGGCGGGGTCTGGAGCTCGGCGTGAGGGATGAGACGCGGTCTCCGTTCGGGTTCCTTCGGGCACAATCGGGAGCTTGAGTTCACGGGAGGCGGGGCCACAAACTTCGGCTCACTTCGGAGATAGTCGAGAACGGAGCGCTGGGGCTACTGTGGGCGGGGCCACATGTTTCGGCTTTCTTCGGAGATAGTCGAGTCCTTAGTGTCACTGTTCCGATGTGGGAGGGACCACAGACTCGGCCGGATGTGGGTGGGGCCATAAGCTTCGGTTTACTTCGTAGATAGTTGGGTACAAGGGACGCTAGGATGATAGGCGGAGTCAACAGGTTCGCCAGATACCGATGAGGATTTACAAGGGGGCGGGGCGAAAGCGGCTTGCCCTCAAAGGGGCGGAACCCCGAGGGCCGGCGTGCGCCTAGGGGACGGGGCCAGCGTGACGAGCCTCAAGTTCCCAAGCTGAGGAGAGGAAGCTGCAGAGGGAAGTGCGCTCGGTGGGGCGGGGCCAAGGTGGTCACCGCGGGGAGGAGGGCGGGGCTTCGAGCCTGCGAGGGGCGGGTCCTGACTCCCCCCGGCGCTGACGGGGCGGGATGACGAAGTTGACGAGAGGGTCGGCAAGAGCGGGTGGAGGAAGGAGCGCGTGGCGCGGTGCGTAGTGGGTGGCTCCGCCTCGACTGCGAGTTAGTGTTTATGAGGTGACTCGCTGGTTCTGTCGGTGGACCGTGGGACATTCTGAAGGGAAGCAAGGAGGCGGACTGAGCGCTCCCAAGTGGGGTGAGCCCGCCCGAGCGGAGAGTGGACGGCGGGTGCCCAGGGGGCGGGGCTTTCGGCTATGGGGTTCGGTCGTCGGGCGGGAACTCCCCATCGGGGGTGCGCTGGCGCTCGGAGGGGGCGGGGCCACAGCCTGCGGGACTGCCGGGAGCCGATGACGCCCGAACGCCGAACCTCAGGCGTCCGGGAGGAGGCGGGGCTACGGATTCGGCCGAGCCGAGAACACCCGAACGCCAAATTGCTCGCGTTCGAGAAGGGGGCGGGGCTGCGGATTCGGTGAAGCCAAGGACGCCCGACCGCCGCACTTCTTGTGCTCGGAAGGGGGCAGGGTTTTGTACTGTGGGAGTCTTGAGAGCTTGTAGGCCCGAAAGCCGAATCACAGTGGTTCGGAAAGAGGAGGAGCCAAGGTCGGAGCGTCCCGAAGTGGGTGTGGCCTTGGCAGTGCCTTAGCCTCGAGAGCTTCTGACCCCTGATGGAAGCACCCGAAGGGGGACGCCCACTTTGCAAGAGGGTGGTGCCAAAATGGACCTTTGTAAGGGGGCGTGTCGCCGCGCTTGGGGAGGTTTGTTTTTGAGACTCCAAGGCGCAATGGTAGGTACGGCAGTGTGGGCACAAAGCGGGTGCCGACTGCAGGGTCACAAGGGTAGAGCAGGGCCCCGGGGGCGCGGCGAGGGGCGAGGGCCGCGGGTCGGTCTCCGGCGGCCGCGGGGCCTGGCGGGATCGCCCTGGGGTGGGGCCTGGCGCTCCGGCCCAGCAGGTGGTGAACGGCGGCTGAGCGAGGCCCCGCCCCCTGAGAACTAGGGGCGGGGCTTCGCCAAGACCCCGGAGGCTTTGGTTGTGCTCCGGTGGCCCGCGGCGCGCAGCCGTTTCGGTAACTGCTTTGCTTCCCGGCTCCCGCAGGAGGATGCTAGTGGTGGAGGTGGCGAACGGTCGCTCCCTGGTGTGGGGAGCCGAGGCGGTGCAGGCCCTCCGGGAGCGCCTGGGTGTGGGGGGCCGCACGGT
>NW_012098543.1:71768-91585 GCF_000951045.1 Mandrillus leucophaeus | reverse complement strand
GTAAGCTTGGAGGTTCCAGCGACGTGTGCTTCTCAGGCCCTGACAGCCTTCAAGCGCCAGCAAGAGGAGAGCTTCCAGGAGCAGAGCGCCTTGGCAGCTGAGGCCCGGGAGACCCGTCGTCAGGAGCTCCTGGAGAAGATTACGGAGGGCCAGGCTGCCAAGAAGCAGAAACTAGAACAGGCTTCAGGGGCCAGCTCGAGCCATGAGGCCGGCTGGAGCCAGGCTGCCAAAGAGAACGAGACCAGTGATGGCCAGGCTTCGGGAGAGCAGGAGGAAGCCGGTGAGTATGGGAGGTGGAGTCCAGGAACCACGGGAAGGAGAGGAGAGATCTTTTGGAAATTTTAGCTGGGAATCCAGTGCCTGGGTCTCCCTGAGGGTGAGAAGACTTTGCCCCTTGGATTTACCAAACTCTTCTCTGTACTCCCCACCAGGTCCCTCCTCTTCCCAAGCAGAGCCCTCAAATGGGGTAGCCCCCTTGCCCAGATCTGCTCTCCTTGTCCAGCTGGCCACTGCCAGGCCTCGACCTGTCAAGGCCAGGCCCCTGGACTGGCGTGTCCAGTCTAAAGACTGGCCCCACGCCGGCCGCCCTGCCCATGAGCTGCGCTACAGCATTTACAGAGACCTGTGGGAGAGAGGCTTCTTCCTCAGTGCGGCTGGCAAGTTCGGAGGTGACTTCCTGGTCTATCCTGGTGAGTTTGGGTTGGGGCCTCTGGTTGCTGTGCCTTTCCATACAATCCCAATGTATTCTGCGTTTTTTTTTTCTTTTTTTTTTTTGTCTTAATGGAGATGGGGTCTCTGTTGTTGCTCAGGCTGGTCCCGTTTCCTGGGCTCAAGCAGTCCTCCCACCTCGGCCTCCCAAAGTGCTGGGATTACAGGCCCAGCTGCATTTCTTTTTTTTTTTTTTTTGTCTCACTTTCTCTTAGCCTCTGAAATTCATAGACGGACAGGAAACATTTTGGAGCTCCTGAACTCATTGGGAAAGCAGTTTAGCAACTTTTATTAAATGTTTACTGTGATCCAGAAGATTCGCTTAGAAGTAGTTAGACATCAGGCTGGGCGCCATGGCTCACGCCCGTAATCCCAGCACTTTGGGAGGCTAAGACAGGTGGATCACCTGAGGTCAGGAGTTTGAGACCAGCCTGGCCAACATGGTGAAACCCCGTCTCTACTAAAAATACTAAAACTAGCTGGGTGTGGTGGGTAGGCGCCTGTATTTCCAGCTACTCGGGAGGCTGAGGCAGGAGAATCACTTGAATCCAGGGGGCAGAGGTTGCAGTGAACTGAGATCGTGCCATTGCACTCCAGCCTGGGGAATAAGAGCGAGACTTCGTCTCAAAAAAAAAAAAAAAAAAAAAGGCTAGAGCGGAATAGTTGGGTCCAAGAGCATCTGTTTTAGAGTATCCATAGTGATTGCTGAAATGATCTCAAATCTCCTCCCAGTGGTCGTTCCTGTGGCATCCAGCCCTCTGCCATTGGTCACTGCTTCAGTGCTTCTCTCCCTCCCCCAGGTGACCCCCTCCGCTTCCATGCCCACTACATCGCTCAGTGCTGGGCCCCGGAGGACCCCATCCCACTCCAGGACCTGGTTGCTGCTGGGCGCCTTGGAACCAGCGTCAGAAAGACCCTGCTCCTCTGTTCTCCGCAGCCTGATGGTAAGGTGGTCTACACCTCCCTGCAATGGGCCAGCCTGCAGTGAACTCCAAGACCTAGGGGGACATGGCTGTGTCTGCAGCAAGAGCCTTTCTAGATGTTCCCCAGCTCTTCTCTGGGAGTCTAGAACATCCTCCTACCTTTCTCTGCGGTTAGTTTTTGATTCCAGGTTTTCAAACACTACATCCTTTTTATGTTCTTCCTTGTTTGAAAGCACTTATTGGCTGTGTTTTTGTAGTTACCTGTTTTCACACTGTGAGCTTCCTGAGAATGGGGCCTGGGTCTGATTCATCTGTTTTCTACAGGGTTTAAGTCTCAGGAGATCTCAATAAACTTGTTATATAAATGTTCATGATTTGAATGTTTATGACAAACCTGGAACCGGTGGATAGTCTCATCTGCATATACAGATGAGAAAAAGGCCTGGAGGAGGGGGAATGACTTGCCCAAAGTCACACAGTTAGTAAATAGCAGGCCTGGCCTTTCAAAATTGGTTTTCCTCACTCCTAAATCTGCACTCTTTCTACCGGACTAAACTTCCTTTTGAAAAGATTTCTACAAAATTTCCCAGATGCATACAAAGGTTATAAATAAAAATATAGGCTGGGCATGATGGCCCACACCTGTAATCCCACAGAACTTTTGGAGGCCAAGGCAGGAGGATCGCTTGAGTCTAGGAGTTTGAGACCAGCTCTGGCAACACTGTAATACCCATCTCTACAAAAAATAATTAAAAAAAAATTAGGGATCCCTTGAGCCTGGGAAGTTGAGGCTGCTGTGAGCTGTGATTGCACCACTGCACTCCAGCCTGGGAGACAGAGCAAGATCCTGTCTCAAAAATCTATATGTATATATATGTGTGTATATATGTAAATACACACATGTACGTGTGTGTATATATATGTGTGTGTGTATATATATATCGTGAAAGGAAATGAGTATTGTAATTTTAGGAGTTCAGAGCATGGGGAGAGTGTCAGGAAGGACTCTGGAAGGCATTCTGCTTTTTCATGGCCTGGGTAGTGGTTGAGAATTTTTTTGATACTATACATTTATATTTTAGACTTTTTTTTTGGATTTGTTATATTCTGCAATTTTTATAAAAGCTAAAACACATGTATATGTATAAAATATGCACTTACGAAATCATTTATCCATGTTTTTGCTTAAGAAAGTACTAGAACACTACCACTATTCCAATAATTACACCTTTATCTTATCAATATGCAGTTTTATTTTGTCACGTTTATTTTGTCAGTGTAATACATTCACATGGTGAGGCCGGGCGCAGGGGCTTACAATCCCAGCACTTTGGGAGGCCGAGGCAGGCAGATCACGAGGTCAGGAGTTCGACACCATCCTGGCCAACATGGTGAAACCCCGCCTCTACTAAAAATGCAAAAATTAGCCGGGCGTGGTGGCGGGTGCCTGTAATCCTAGCTACTTGGGAGGCTGAGGCAGGAGAATTGCTTGAACTTGGGAGGCAGAGGTTGCAGTGAGCCGAGATTGTGCCACTGCACTCCAGTCTGGGCGACAGAGCTAGACTCTGTCTCAAAAAAACAAAAACAAACAAAAAAGACATTCACATGGTAAAGTTCTGGGGCTGAAAGTCTCCACTGCTAGTTCTTCAATTTCTTCCCCCCATGTTTCATTATTTCTCTTTTTTGTGTGAATTGAGCAGCCTCTAGAACCAGAATAGGTTTAGAGAGACTCCCATCTCCCCTCTTTCTTGCCATTCCCAGTAAACAGACTCATAGAATCTCAATTTCCTTTAAGTTTAGATTAAAATATGATACTGGGCCAGGCGTGGTGGCTCACGCCTGTAATCCCAGCACTTTGGGAGGCTGTGGTAGGCAGATCACCTGAGGTCAGGAATTTGAGACCAGCCTGGCCAACATGGTAAAATCCCATCTCTACTAAAAATACAAAAAAAAATTAGCTGGGCGTGGTGATGCACACCTGTACTCCTAGCTACTCAGGAGCCTAAGGCAGGAGAATCACCTGAACCCAGGAGGCAGAGGTTGCAGTGAGCCAAGATCGTGCCACTGTACTCCAGCCTGGGCAACAAGAGCTAAACTCCATCTCAAAAAAAAAAAGACAAGACAGTAACCCCTGCCTGGCCAATACTCTCTTTGTGCCTGCTTCATAAGTGGCTTTGTATGTCTATTCTCCACCCTTCCTCCTCTCTACAACAAAGTACTTAGAAGTCTCATTACCCCTGTCAGGAGTCTTCGCTCTGAAATGTTCCTCATTTAAAACCCTTGTGGCTGGGTGTGGTGGCTCAGACCTGTAATCCTAGCAGTTTGGGAGGCCAAGGTGGGAAGATCAGTTGAGCTCAGGAGTTTGAGACCAGCCTGGGCTGAACATAGTGAGACCTCGTCTCGCCTCTATTTAAAAACAAAAAAACTTCTGTGACTGGTGTCCCCACATGTTGTCATTCAACAAATTCTATAGGTGCCATGTTCAAAGCACTGTGGATCCACAGTTTGGCCCCACCCTCCACCTTCACTACCAGCATCTTAGAAAAACCGAACCATGGCTCATTTGATCTTGATAGCTTCCTAACTCATGCCCTGCCTGCTATTCTTGCCCCTCTATTGTCTGTTTTCAACAGAGCAGCCAGAATCATCATATTAAAAGTTAAGTCAGACCATGTCACAGCTCTGTCTAAAACTCGCCTGGAGTTTTCCATCTCAGAGTGAAACCCAAAGGTCCAACTTTGCAGCTTCCTCATGAACTGACCATGTGCATCTTCTTCCTTGCTTATTATTATTATTATTTGTTTTTGAGACAGAGTCTTGCTCTGTTGCCCAGGCTGGAGTGCAGTAGCACAATCTCGGCCCACTGCAGCCTCTGCCTCCTGGGTTCAAGCGATTCTCCCACCTCAGCCTCCCAAATACCTGGGATTACAGGCGCCGGCCACGGTGTCAGGCTAATTTTTTGTGTTTTAGTAGAGACAGGGTTTCATCATAATTGCCCAGGCTCGAACTTCTGAGCTCAGGCAATCCACCCACCTCAACCTCCCAGAGTGCTAGGATTATAGGCATGAGCCACCGCCCCCCCGGCCAGCTTTGTTCCTCTTTACTGCTGAATATTCCATTTATGGACATAAGTGCATTTTGTTTATCCATTCACCAGGTGATTGGCATTTGTTTCTAGTTACAGAATAGTATACGCGTGTTCAAGATACAAAAATGCATAAAATTTGGCCGGGCATGGTGGCTCACCCCTGTAATCCCAGCACTTGGGGAGGCTGAGGCGAGTGGATCACTTGAGTCCAGGAGTTCAAGACCAGCCTGGGCAATATGGCAAAACCCCATCTCAAAACAAACAAAACAAAACCCCATAAAACTGAGCAAGGTAGTTTGTAAGATATGGAAGTACAATGCAGATGACAATAATGACGATGATAGCTAACACTAGGCGCTTTATTTACGCCAGACAGTTTCCTAAACACTGGATAGACTCCCACTTAATCCTCACAAATAAGCCTATGAGGTAGGCACTACCATCATTCCCCGTTTTACAGAGGAGGACGCTGAGGCATAGATTGATTGAGAAACTTGTCGAAGGCACTGCAACTAGCAAGTGGTGACATGGCGTTTGAATCCAGGCATCCGAATGGTGTGGATGCGGTGGAAGAGAAAGGGGTGGGTAGGACAGCTTCCTGAGGGGATACTGACTGCCGAGGCAGCAGTGTAGGGAAGAGAACTGAAGAACAGGAGCTGTGGAGACAGATCATCGCATCCGGTGTGGACAGATGGGTATGCAAGCGGACAATAACCAGACTATATATAAAAAGAGAACTCTAGGTCAGGCGCGGTGGTTCACACCTGTAATCCCAGCACTTTAGGAGGCTGAGGCGGGTGGATCACTTGAAGTCAGGCGTTTGAGACCGGGCGTTCGAAACCCCGTCTCTACTAAAAACATAAAAATTAGCCAGGCATGGTGGTGGGCGCCTGTAGTCCCAGCTACTCGGGGCACGAGAATCGATTGAACCCGGGAAGCAGAGCTTGCAGTGAGCCGAGATCGCGCCACTGCACTCCAGCCTGGGTGACAAGTGGGAAAGTCCGTCTCAAAAATAAATAAATTACTGATAATAGTACTAATACTCCTTAAGTGGGTATTGATAATAGTACCACAGGGGAGGGCAACTTCTCCGAGAGTGCTCCATAAGTATGTATTGAAGATTGAGTAAATACATTTAAAATTCTTAGAACAGTATGTGGCACATAGAAAGCGTTCCATAATGCCACATTATTGTCAGTGGCAGAAATAATCTTGGCTGGGCGCGGTGGCTCACGCCTGTAATCCCAGCACTTTGGGGGGCCAAGGCGGGAGGTTCTCTCGAGGCCAGGAGTTCAAGACCAGACTGGGCAACATGGCAAGACGCCGACTGTACCAAAAAGAAAAAAAAAGTTACCCGGGCTCGTGGCGTGTGCTTGTAATCACAGCTACTGGGGAGGAGGTGGGAGGATAGCTCAAGCCCGAGAGGTTGGTCGGGGCAGCAGTGAACCGAGATCACAACACTGCACTCCAGCTTGGGCTACAGAGCGAGACCCTGTCTCAGAAAGAAAGAGAAATACCACCGTCCAGGGACGGAGAAGGATGATTCTCCCCGCTTCTCAGGTTTCTACTCCTTGCCCGGAAGAAACCTAGTCCTCCCAGGTTAGCACGCCGCTCTAGCCCAGCCTCACGTCTCTACTGCTTCTCAGCCAGCCAACGCCTCTTCTGATTGGCTCAGACGTGCCTGGTGCGTGATGACGTCACGAGGCGCCGGCGTTACTATAAGAGCGTAGCCTGGTCGCTTGCGCGCCTCTTTGTCAGTGGCCGGGTCTTGCGCTTAGGTAAGGTATGGTGGTGTGCTTTTTCGCTAGGGTTTGGGTTGGATGGTCGCGCGGGCCTTCCAAGCTTCCATGAGTAAGCTAAAGGCATTAGGGATTGGAGTAGGGTGGTTGAACGGGAGTACAGCACGGTAGTGGGGGAGGATACTGGCGATGAGAGCTTTGGAGGTTATTCTCGCGAGATCCAATCCGGGCGCCGCGAGGTTTTGGCGTGGTTGTGGGACTGCGCAGGCGCCGCCCGGAGCTCTTAGGCTCACGCTTCCCTCCCGGGCAGGCGCAGACGGGTAAGCAGAGCCAACATGCCGGTGGCCCGGAGCTGGGTTTGTCGCAAAACTTACGTGACCCCGCGGAGGCCCTTTGAGAAATCTCGTCTCGACCAAGAGCTGAAGCTGATCGGTGAGTGGCCAAGGCTTCTGGGTAGTGGTTCGGCTTCCGGGAGGCGGGTAACACGTGGATGAAGGCGCCCTAAATTTGGTACTCTTCGTGGTTTAGGAAGGTTCTGTGTATCCAAAGCTGCCAGGGTAGTTTTTGTACCAGTACGTGGGACTACACTTGTCCACTCCCTTACACTTGTCCACTCTCTTCTCCCCACCAGGCGAGTATGGGCTCCGGAACAAACGTGAGGTCTGGAGGGTCAAATTTACCCTGGCCAAGATCCGCAAGGCCGCCCGGGAACTGCTGACGCTTGATGAGAAGGACCCACGGCGTCTGTTCGAAGGTACGTGTGGGAATCCACAGCAGAGCGATGGGGCGCAGGGCTTGTGAGGGGCATTCTCCGTTCTTCCGCCTCTGTTCCAGTGATGGGTTGTGTCATTGGACAAATGGAGCCAGCCTTTTAACTTAGTGTTTTAATGGCACTTGTGGAGCAGGAAAAGTGGAACTGGATGAAAGTCTTTGTCCTGTTTCTTAGGCGTGTGGCTTTTTTGCCCAGTTACTGGACCTTCAGTTTAGTAATGACCAGAGGTAAAGATAGGCCTGCACATTTGGGCACCTGTCTGTATCTTTACATGGTATCTCAAAACAGTCCTGCTTATGTGGTCTGTTTTGTTTGCTGGTGGTGAGAGTAGACTATGAAGTGGAATTTCTGGAATAAGTGATGGTGATAACAGGGTTTGCACATTTGCTTGCTTTGTGTTTTTAAACAATTTTTTTTATTTATTTTTTTGAGACAGAGTCTTGCTCTGTCGCCCAGGCTGGAGTGCAGTGGCTCAATTTCGGCTTACTGCAACCCCTGCCTCCTGGGTTCAAACAATTCTCCTATTTCAGCCTCCCAAGTAGCTGGTACTACAGACAGGCACACCACCACGCCCGGCTAATTTTACTTTTGATACGGAGTCTCGCTCAGTTGCCCAGGCTGGACTGCAGTTGGTGCAGTCTCCGCTCACTGCAAACTCTGCCTCCCTGGTTCAAGCGATTTTCCAGTCTCAGCCTCCCAGTTAGCTGGGATCACAGGCTAATGCACCACCACGCCCGGCTAATTTTGTATTAGTAGAGACGGGGTTTCACCATGTTGCCCAGGCTGGTGCTTGCTTTATTAAGCTGGTTAAGGACATGTAGATGGCATTGAGCAAAGGCCTGAACAGGAGATAATCTGTAAAATGTCTCAGGGAACAGCATTTCAGGTGATGACTTTAGAAGGGCATGCAGATCATATAGACTTAGGCTTACTTTACTAATTGTGGTGGAACAGACATTAACATGAAAGTTGGTCATCTTAACCATTTTGTTTTAAAATCTACTCTGAGATGTAGTGTTATTGGAGTGCTTTCTACAGCAGATTGGCATGACCAAGATTGGCATTAGTATATCCTGAGACGCTGCTTTTGCCTGAGTTTGGGTAGTCATGATTTGTGGTGAAAAGCAGTCTGCACCTGAGCCCTGACTGTGAGGCATGAGAGTGGTCATCCGTATTAGGCATTGAGAAGGTCCCGGCGCATGCTTAGTCACAGATTATCGCAGTTTGACCCGGGCTTGCAGATGTTAGAAGCTTTTTTTTTTAAAAAAAAAAAATAGGCACAGGATCTTGCATTGTTGCCCAGGATGGTTTCCAACTCCTGGCCTCAAGTGATCCTTCCGCCTCAGCCTTAAATAGTGCACCTGACCCTTTCATTCTTTTTGTCAATTTGTAGACCCCGTTGACAATCTCATGAAAGTGCTGGAGATCCCTCCCCCGTGGATACTGATACTGGTGGGTGGGAGTTTCTCCCAGAGTCCTGTGGGGAGTGGGCTACAGCTGGCTCTGGTTTTAGGGAGGACTTTCCGAATATAGAGCCTAATCGCAATGAAACTTAGTCATGTGAGAAAGCGGTGCAGGTGTCAGAGGGATATTTGTGGTTTTCCAAGGCAGAAGTGAAAATTCCCAGGGGGTAGACAGCTGTTCAGGTAAGTACACTTTCTAGTAAATGAAACCCTCTAGCCTAGCCAGGGACGGGAAGGAGGAGCTTGGATGTTTGCTCTTTGGTGTAATCCTGCCTTGATTCAGATCCAGCCTTTCCCACTAACGTGTGACTGGCGACATTCTGAGTCTCATCTGTTAAAAGACTGAACAGCCGCTAACATTTGGCTGGCAGTTAACCAACAGATAGAGGCCAGGCGCGGTGACTCATGCCTGTAATCCCAGCACTTTGGGAGACCAAGGTGGTCCGATCACTTGAGGTCAGGAGTTGGAGACTAGCCTGGCCAACATGGTGAAATTCCATCTCTACTAAAAATACAAAAATTAGTCGGGCCTGGTCTTGGTCCTGTAATCCCAGCTACTCGGGAGGCTGAGGCAGGAGAATTGATCGAACCTGGGAGACGGAATCCGCGGCACTGTGCTCCAGCTTGGGTGACAGCGAGACTCCATCTCAAAACAAAAAAATCAGGAATTCCACCCTCAGCACAACTGTGAATAAATGTAGAAATCATATCCATTTTTCAGATCAGAAATGAAGGCGTTGTAATACCTGCCTTGTATGACAAGGACCTGTTTCCCACTGAGGTCCTCCCTGGTTTGCATTTTTAAAGCATTTTAAATTCTCTTGGTGCATTGGCCCAGCGGAGCCCGTGTAACAGTACTCAGTAGCAGGACGTGATTTTGTTGAAGGTGTAAGGTTTATTGTGCTGTTGAAAACTATTGTCTTCATACTTAAAGGTTTTGCCTGTGGTTGACTCTTCTGTTCTTTTTCAGGAGATAGATGGGTTAATAAATGTGGGTCAGGCGCAGTGGCTCACACCTGTAATTCTAGCACTTTGGGAGGCAAAGGCAGGCGGATCACCTGAGGTCGGGAGTTCAAGACCAGCCTGAACAACGTGGAGAAACCCCCTAGTCTCTACTAAAAAAAATACAAAATTAGCCAGGCATGGTGGTGTGTGCCTGTAATCCTAGGCTGAGTCAGGAGAATCCCGGGAAGCGGAGTTTGCAGTGAGCCGAGACCACCATTGTACTCCAGCCCGGGCAACGAGGGAAACTCTTGTCTGAAAAATGATAGTAAATGTGAAACACTTTCTTTTTAAATCATGGCTTTATTTTGCCTAATGGTGATGATCTCACTTTGTCTCCCAGGCTGGAGCACAGTGGCATGGTCGTGGCTCACTGCAACCTGGACCGCCTGTGCTTAAGTGATCCTCCTCAGCTCTAGTAGCTGGGACTGCAATCCACCATGTACCACCATGCCTGGCTAATTTAGTTTTCCTTTTTTTTTGTTTTGGTACAAATGGGGTCTCACTATGTTGCCCAGGCTGATTTCAAACTTCTGGACTCAATCGATGCTCCTGCCTCAGCCTCCCAAAATACTGGGTTTATAGGGCAGGCATAAGGTACTGTGCCTGGCTGAAGTTTCTATTTTCTAATGTAAACACAAAAAGGCATGAAGTGTCCAAGGAGGTGAATGATCCCAAACTCGTTTTCATTGCCTTTTGGACATGTTTTTGTATTTTGATATTCAGGTGTTTAAAAATCCTCTGATGTTGAGCATTAAAAAAGAGAACAAAAATTGAAGCCATAGCATGACACAGGATGCTGGAAAGGTACACAGCTGGTGATTCTGTTTGGATTCTATCTCCTACTTGTAACTGCTCCCTATTGGGAAGACTTTGGGTCCTCACAAAGTCAGCTAGCTTTCTTTCAAACTTTGCTTGGAGGGTAACAACAGTGCCAGGAATATCAGAAGTGCCTGATGAATGTGGGTCTATTTATTAAAGCTTGCTTGAATTGTTTGCTATAACTAGTAAGAGGCACTTTTTATAAAAGTGCACATAATAAGGAAAAAAGTTTGAGTTGTTTACCCCAGTGTCAAGGGGCAGTTGATTTGCTGAACGCGTGTGGGATTATAGCAGTGAGTGGGATCCTACAGGAAGGCATTTGCCTTGAGGGAGGTGGGCCAGGGGAGTCCAGAGTATTAGCTAGAAGCCATGGCTTTGGACAGGGTAAGGAGCAAGTCGTCCTGAGCCTGGGGTGTAGTAGCTGACATCTGTTGGATATTTTATGCAGTGTGTTGTTAGGTTATATACATACTGTGTATATTTTTAGTGGAAAATTTCATACAGAATAGTAAAATGAATGACGTGTACTTAGCTGGAAAAATTCTAGTGTTAGAAATTTCTTTTCTCTCCCTAAAAGGTGTAGGTACTGATATTTATGGCATAGGGAATGTGATTTAATCTCACATCTGGTTAATCAGAAGAGCTTTCTGGACTCAGAATATGAACTCTAAACCACTGTGCTTTGTTAACGGTGGTAGTAGCTTAATAGTAGCTGCACTTGGTCTTTTGCAGACTGAGTCCTTGTAAGGAGATGATTTCCTTTACTGTTGCTAAGAATGTGGAGCGAGTGATGTTACACCCTTCAGATGAGGAGGCAGGTATATTTTGTCCTCCTGTCACCTGCAGGTTACTATGGATGATGGCCTGACACCCATAGGGTGGTTTTTTTTTTTTTTTTTTTTTTTTGTGTGTGTGTGCGTGTGTGTGTGAGAGAGAGAGACAGGATCTCACTCTGTTTCCCAGGCTGGAGTGCAGTGGTCCCATCTCAGGTCACTGCAACCTCCGCCTCCAGGGTTCAAGCAATTTTCTTTCCTCAGCCTCCTGAATAGCTGGGATTACAGGCAGTGTGCCAACAGCCTGGCTAATTTTTTGTATTTTTAGTGGAGACAGGGTTTCGGCATGTTGGCCAGGTTGGTCTCATAAACTCCTAACCTCAAGTGATCCATCTCAGACTCCCAAAGTGCTGGGATTACAGGCGTGAGCCACCACGCCCAGCCTATAGGATAGTTTTGACAGTGATATGGGTCACAGTGACTGGTGCTAATACTACCTGTGTCTCACCACCGTGACATGGAGCTACGAAGAGGTGGAGCCAGGATTTGAACCCAAGAAGCCAGAGGTCAGAAGGCTGAATCAGTGCTTCCTCCCACTGTTTCCAGGCAACGCCCTGCTGCGGCGACTGGTCCGCATTGGGGTGCTGGATGAGGGCAAGATGAAGCTGGATTACATCCTGGGCCTGAAGATCGAGGATTTCTTAGAGAGACGCCTGCAGACTCAGGTCTTCAAGCTGGGCTTGGCCAAGTCCATCCACCATGCTCGCGTGCTGATCCGCCAGCGCCATATCAGGTACCACCTCTGATGGGCGCCCGAACCTTCCTCCGCCTCCCGTCTGGTGGCTGCCCTCACTAAGCCTGCTGTCCTATCTCCTATGCAGCCCTCGGAAGTGATGGGTGTGAGCTCACCCAGAGGGTACAGATTCACCCTTGCACACAGCTCACCAGGGAGCTGGGGCAGCCTCATGCCCCAATAGCCCAGCGCAAGGGTCACTGCGGCTCTAGCCGTACACCTTGTGAAGGCCTCTGCCAGGCATGTGGGCAGCTGGACAGGTAACAGCTCTTGGTGTCCCCAGTGGAGGGAGAGAACCAGCCTCTCCTCGCTCGGGTGGTGGGTTCAGCTGTCTCCTGACTCGTTTATGAAGCTGATTCCAGACCCTAATCCATGACTGCTTTCTGGGTACTCAGTGTGCCCTTCCTGTAACGTGGCACCATTGACGGGGAGGAGCTGTACAGGAAGAGGGCAAGATGTTAGCATTTAGAATCTCCGCCCCAGCCCTTCACTAAGCCTGTGAGCCGCAGGCAGAGCGTCGTGTGTCAGCGTAGCCCCGGGTTGCTGTGCTGTTGTGGGCATTGCTGCCGCACGTGGTAATGCGGCTCAGTGTCAGGCGTGGGGTTCAGGATGCTTCAGACTCGGAACCTGGGCTCTTATTGGGCCACCTCATTTGCTTTGTGGTCTTAGGTGGGATACTTTTGAATTTCTCCTAGAAAATGTGGTTGAGAAACTCACCTGAAGCATTTTTGGGGGTTAAGGTGATACCCTCAAACCCTGGACTCACATGAGGCCCATAGGATCAGGAGCGCCCTTCCCACAGTGCCTTGGTGTCTGTGGCCATGGCAGCCTCATGGGGTGGGTGAAGAGGAGAGAGTGGTGCCTGAGCTGGGGTTAGCATCCGTTTCTCCTCCAGTCCACTTCACTTTGTCGCCTCTTCCAGGGTCCGCAAGCAGGTGGTGAATATCCCGTCCTTCATTGTCCGCCTGGATTCCCAGAAGCACATCGACTTCTCCCTGCGCTCTCCCTATGGGGGTGGCCGCCCGGGCCGCGTAAAGAGGAAGAACGCCAAGAAGGGCCAGGGTGGGGCCGGGGCTGGAGACGACGAGGAGGAGGATTAAGCCCACCTTTCCCTCCTGGGCTGCTGGATTGTCTAGTTTTCCTGCCAAATAAACAGGATCAGCGCTTTACAATTGGTGTGTGTGGGTGTCTCCTTGACTCTCCCCTGCTCTGAACATGCAGCCTTCCCTGGGAGGCTCAGGAGCGTGCCTACCAGACAGTGGTCCCCAGCCTCTCAGTACTACTCTTCCACAGTACTGAACACATGTTTACCAGAAGCTTCTGTCATCAGGGGAGAGACCAATGGTCTTTTGGGAAAAACAGTGAAAACCAGATGGAAATTCCAAGTAAGCCGGCGTTTGCATATAGGGGTGGGAGGGAGCCTGTTGATGCCAGGCAGGGGAGGCAGCAAGTGGAGGTGGGGGCCTGCCCTGTCTGTGGCCGTGGGACCCTGACCCCGCCCAGCAAGAGACAGGGGGAGCAGAGCTGGCCTGAGACTGGTTGCTGGGGACGGTGAACTGTTAGTGACTGTTTTTGTTGGGGAGCACTTCACCGAATTTGCCAGTTTCAAAGCTTGTTTGTGATGTGGTTGATGTTGGGCAAGTTTCCGGTTTTGTCTTCACACGTAGGGGAAGTGGGTTCGTGTAGGGGAAGGGGCGTTGAGGGAACTCTTCCTCCTATCCGCGTTTGGTGCTTCTGCGGACTCACGGTCAAGAGGTTGGCAGGCTTCCCTTTTCTCGGCCTTGTTGATCATCTGTGTTGGGAAGAGGTTTGGTTGCTGAGGAAGTGAGAAACTTGAACTTGTGCAACCCCTCAGGCTGCAGGCTGTAGCTGATTGGGTTCTTGTCTGGAGGCCTTCAGGGTTGGAGGTCAGTGCAGGGATGGCTCTGGAACACAGCTGAGTTGCTGTAAACCACGTGGAGAAGTCCACTGCCGCTTACTCGAGCTAGGTGGTGGCCCTTCCCTCGGTTGCTACTTGGGAAGTGATGGTGGTCTTGTTGGACGTCCATGGGGCCAGCTGCTGCACCGTCTGGGCTCACTGTGGTCTTGCTTGGAGCGTGGGGTCTGGGTCTTGTGTGGGCTAGTGGATGGCCAGGGCAGCGTAGTCACTGGGCTCCTCTGGGAGCTCCCCTGGGAGGAAGAGAGTGCAGTTGTCTGGTCTGAGGTGGTGGCCCACCTGGGCGTAGCTCCCCCAGAGCTCCAGATGCAGCCGCCTGGAGGGGGAGAGGAGTGGGAGGTGAGGTATGCGGTTCTGCTGGGGAGAAGCCTGCAGGCTGGGGAGGAAACGGGTCTCCATCCTCAGGGCTCTGCCTACAGAGGCAGCAAGTGGGCAACAGAGGGAGGAGACTCCATCTCGAAAATTTGTAGAGACGGGTCTCACCATGTTGCCCTGGCTGATCTCAAACTCTTGGCCTCAAGCAATCCACCCACCTCCCAAAGTGCTAGGATGACAGGTGTGAGCCACAGTGCCCGGCCTGCGTGGGTCTGTTTAATCTCCGGGCCTCGTGCTCCCCCTTTCTTGGTGATCTCCTTGGACCACTGCCCCCATCTCATTTTCTCCCTCCTCTACCCTCATCACCAGGGATGACCCTGAGCCCAGGGTCTGAGCAGAGAGCGGGACGGGGGCTGGGCAGGGGCCCCTCACCTGCAACCAGCATACTGGGTGGGGGTGATGGGGCCAACCTCTGGCAGGAGGCATCGTGTCCACCGCAGCATCCCGCAGCATCCCATCCGTGCCGGCCCCCATGGGGGTGGCTCACAGGGCCCAGGAGGAAGTCGGGGCGGGGGTTGGGAGCCCCTTGTCCTGGTTAATGCAGAGCTGTCAAAACCGGCCTGAGTGACACTGGGCGATCAGGCCATCTCCAGAGAGCACCAGCGATCCCGGCTGTGCTGAGAGGGAGGGCTGAGGGCTGCCTGGACGCCCCTGAGATAAGGCGACTGGTATTTAGGGGATGCACACTCTCTCTGGGGCCTGCAGGGAGACCTCTCACCGGTCTCAACTCCATGCCTCTGCCTTGGGCTTCTGGCCCATGAAGGTTGGGGTCGCCGACCACCCCGTGTCCGCCTAAGGCTTCCTTGGACACACAGCAGGGAGATGGGCAATGAGGGTGGAGGTTGTGACCCTGCCTGTCATGGTCCCCAGCAGTGCACTGAGCCACAGAGCATGGAGGGCACAGAGCATGGCGGGCACAGAGCATGGAGGGCACAGAGCCTGGAGGGCACAGAGCATGGCGGGCTGGGTATTAGGAGCCCTGGGCTCTGTGTTACAGGTCATGGGTTCTCATCAGTGGCCTTGCAGGAGGGGAACAGCCCCTCCCCCAGGGCCTTGCTCGGCTCCCCCTGAAGGATGGGGCTGTGGGGACAGTAAGCTCTGGGGGCCTTTTAGACCACCTTTGACTCCCCCAAGCTCTGCCTGCCTCCACCTCACCCAACTCAAATCCAGGGGTGACCCTTGTTCTAGCACATGAGGCCAGAGAGGGCAGGGCCTTAGGACACAGCCCAGTCACTGTTCTAACTCTAGAGGCAGGTCCCTTCGTGTCCTGAGCTCTGTAATGCATCTTTTCTTTCATCAGCCTCGCGATCAGGCGGTTTATCGAGTGGTTACCACATCCAGGCATGCCGCCAGGAGGAGAGGACTTGTGGGTGAAGCTGATAGGATTCCTGCTGGACTCATGGAGCTTGGGTTACTAAAGACACATTACCCATGGTTAGACAGGAGGTAATTTTGCTCCAGTTTCGACAAGTTGTAGGAAAGGAGGAAAACATGCCCATAGCAGGTGAGCAGCGTGCACCTGGTCACGGGAATGAGGGGTCCTTCTAGGGGATGGAGAGACCAAGGCGTGAACAGCGAGTGTGGTGCGTGGAGGGCGTCCTCCACCAGAAACAGTGTGGCCTGTTCTCAGACCTGAGAGTGAGGCAAAGAAAGCTGGGACCTTGTCATTCAGGGGTCTTGTGCACCATGAAGATTTATTGGATGTTATATGTTTAAGAAAATGGGAGATCTGGCTGGGCGCGGTGGTTCACACCTGTAATCCTAGCACTTTGGGAGGCGGAGGCAGGCGGATTATGAGGTCAGGAGTTCGAGACCAGCCTGGCCAACATAGTGAAACCCTGTCTCTACTAAAGATATAAAAAATTAACCAGGCCTGGTGGTAGACACCTGGAATCCCAGCTGCTTCGGAGGCTAAGGCAGGAGAATCACTGGAACCCGGGAGGCAGAGTTTGCAGTGAGCCGAGATTGTGCCACAGCGCTCTAGCCTGGGCGACAGAGTGAGACTCCATCTCAAAAAAAAAAAGAAAATGGGAAATCTTTAGAAAGCACAGTAGAAACAGACATCTGTTTATACAAGCCCAACACTGCACAGAATGCAATATGGAGGGTTTTACTGACGGTTAACCATAACCACACTGCATCGTGAGCCCCACCGCTAGGTGATGTGCTAATAAGGATTCTCAGTGGTTTGCGTGGACTCCCCATGACCTGTGACACAAATATGTTTGCAGTTGAGTGGAATGAGGCAGGAGGGCTTGTCTTTATCATAGAGCTCTGCAGAGGCGTCGGCTACATCCAGATTGGCTCAGGAAGCAGCCATCAGAAGACTCACAAGTGTTCAATAACGGAGGGTGTGTGTGTCTGGCAGGGGGTGGGTGACTGTGATGAGTTTGCTGTGGCAGAGCGGGAGCCATAGCCTGTGAAGCTGGAAAGCGTATCGGGTTTGGTCATCAACAGGCTTGAACATGAGGTACAGGAACGTGGATCTTATTTCTGGAAGATGGAGCCCCGTCGAAGGAATTTGAGCAGTGGAGGGTCAGAGCCAGGTGAGATTGTCAGAAGAGGCCTCGGAAGTGATGAGAGGGGTGGATGGGAGCCGGGAGTAGGGGGCCAGGAGGGGGCTGACGCAGTGCACAGACAGGGCGTCCTCGGTCTCCAGTTGAGCTTGGACTGTGGGGATGGACCAGGGGACACAGGTGGAGCCAGGTGAGGAGCGACGGGGGCAGAGTGGTTTGGATTTGTTCACTGTGTGTGAAGCAGAAGAGCGTGAGGAGCTTTTCCACTCTCTGCCTTGGTTGATAGGAGGAGCCGGTGGGGCTGCCACAGGACAGACGACCCGCATGGGAGGAGGAGGCTTGGGGAGGTGTTTCTAAGACCGTTTCGTTCACAGAGGGAAGCACAAGCTTCCTTCGAGCCTGGGTTTTGTTTCCCCGAACAGGTGTCTTCCCTGACTTTCTTTTTTTTTTTGAGACGGAGTCTTGCTCTGTCGCCCAGGCTGGAGTGCAGTGGTGTGATCTCGGCTCACTGCAAGCTCCGCCTCCCGGGTTCACGCCATTCTCCTGCCTCAGCCTCCTGAGTAGCTGGGACTACAGGCGCCGCCACCACGCCCGGCTAATTTTTTGTATTTTTACTAGAGACGGGGTTTCACCGTGTTATGCAGGACGGTCTCGATCTCCTGACCTCGTGATTCGCCCGCCTCAGCCTCCCAAAGTGCTGGGGTTACAGGCGTGAGCCACCGCGCCCGGCCAACTTTCCTGTTAGAGTAGCACTCTCACTTTTTTCTTTTCTTTTCTTTTTTTTCAAGACACGGTCTTGCTCTGTTTCCCATGCTGGAGTGCAGTGGCGTGATCTCAGCTCACTGGAACCTTCACCTCCTGGGTTCAGGTGATTGTCCTGCCTCAGCCTCCCAAGTAGCTGGATTACAGGTGTGTGCCACCACACCTGGCTAATTTTTGTATTTTTAGTAGAGACGGAGTTTCACCATGTTGGCCAGGCTGTTCTCGAACTCCTGACTTCAATTAATCCTCTTGCCTTGGCCTCCCACAGTGTTAGGATTACAGGCGTTAAGCCACCATGCTTGGCCTCTTTTTTCTTTTTCTTTTTGAGATAGAGTCTCGCTCTGTCACCCAGGCTGGAGTGCAGTGGTGCCATCTCAGCTCACTGCAGCCTCCACCTCCCAGGTTCCAGCAATTCTCCTGCCTCAGCCTCCCTGGTAGCTGGGATTACAGATGTGCGCCACCATGTCCGGCTAATTTTTGTATTTTTTAGTAGAGATGGAGTTTCACCATGTTGGCCAGGCTGGTCTTGAACTCCTGACCTCAGGTGATCCACCTGCCTCGGCCTCCCAAAGCGTTGGGATTATGGGCATGAGCCACCACACCTGGCCTCTTTTTTCTTTGCTGAAAAGAAAAGGTCTGCTGCCCAGGCTGGAGTGCAGTGGCTCTATCCTAGCTCACTGCAGCCTTGACATCCTGACTCAAGTGATCCTCCCGCCTCAGGCTCCTGAGTGGCTGGGACTACAGACATGCCCCACCATAGCCACTACTTATTTTTGTAGCAATGTCTATCAGCTGATGAGTAGAGAAACAAAGTGTGGTATATCCTTACAACAAAATCTTATTCAACCATACAAAGGAACGACATACTCACACATGCTACACAGGTGAACCTTGATAATATATTAGATGAAAGCAGTCAGGAAAAAAAGGTCACATATGACGTTATTTCATTTATAAAAAATATCCAGGCTGGGTGTGGTGGCTCACGCCTGTAATCTTGCACTTTGGGAGGCCGAGGCAGGTGGATTGCCTGAGCTTAGGAGTTCGAGACCAGCCTGGGCAACATGGTGAAATACCACCTCTACCAAACACAAAAAATTTGCCAGGCATGGTGGCATGTGCCTGTGGTCCCAGCTACTTGGGAGGCTCAGGAGTCAGGATCACTTGAGCCTGGGAGGCAGAGGTTACAGTGAGCAGAGATCACGCCACTGTACTCCAACCTGGGTGACAGAGTGAGACCCTGTCTCAAAAAAAAAAAAAAAAGTATTCAAAGAAAGCCAATCGATAGAGGCAGAAAGTAGGTTAATTGTTGCATGGGATTAGGTGGGAGTGATTGCTGAATGTAAACTGGGTTTCCTTCTCAGTATGATAAAAATGTTTTGGAATGAGATAGAGGTGATGCTTACAACATATTGTGAATTTACTAAATGCCACCAAATAGTGTTGTATCTCAATAAAAATATATTTGTTGGGTCGGGTGCGGTGGCTCATGCCTATAATCCCAGTGCTTTGGGAGGCGGGCGGATCACGAGGTCAGGAGTTCGAGACCAGCCTGGCCAGCATGGTGAAACCCTGTCTCTACTAAAAATACAAAAATTAGCCAAGTGTGGTGGCGTGTGCCTGTAATCCCAGCTACTTGGGAGGCTGAGGCAGGAGCACCACTTGAACCTGGGAGGTGGAGACTGCAGTGAGCCGAGATTGCACCATTGCACTCCTGCCTGGGCAACAAGAGAGAAACTCCATCTCAAGAAAAAAAAAAGAAAAGAAAAAAACCACACATACACTAGTAGATAAAATCAAATATTCTGTACCCTATAAATATGTACAATTATTACTTGTCAATTAAAAACTCTTAAGCTGGGCACAGTGGCTCATGCCTGTAATCCCAACACTTTGGGAGGTGGAGATGGGAGGCTCTTGAACCCAGAAGTTCGAGGCCAGTTTGGGCAACGTAGTGAGACCCCATCTCTACAAACAATTTTAAAATATATGTTTAAAAAACTCTAATACAGTAGTCCCCCTTTATCTGTAATTTTCTTTCTATGTTTTCAGTAACCTGGTGGCCAACCATGGTCCAAAAATATTACATAGAAAAGTTCAGGAATTGTAAGTTTTTAACAAATCAAAACTAAATATATATATATA
>NW_012098543.1:70257-71588 GCF_000951045.1 Mandrillus leucophaeus | reverse complement strand
TAGTTTTTTGTACTTTTTAGTAGAGACGGGGTTTCACCGGGTTATCCAGGATGGTCTCGATCTCCTGACCTCGTGATCCGCCCGTCTCAGCCTCCCAAAGTGCTGGGATTACAGGCTTGAGCTACCGCGCCCAGCCAAAACTAAAAATATTTCTAAAAAACCAAGAGTAGGCAGCAAAGGGGAAACAACAAAAAACAGAGGAGACAAAAAGGCAAGCCTGAGCACAGTCAGGTGCTGCAGAACGATGTTTCGATCCGCTACACATTGCGTATGTGATGGTACAGCCTATGTATGTAGTAGGTTATACCACGTAGGTTTGTGTAAGTGTAAGTACACTCTATGATGTTCACACAATAGTCAATTTTTTTTTTTTTTTTTTGAGATGGAGTCTCACTCTGTCTCCCAGGCTGGAGTGAAATGGCACGATTTTGTCTCACTGCAACCTCCGCCTCCCAGGTTCTCCTGCCTCAGCTTCCCAAGTAGCTGGGATTACAGGTGCGCACCACGACGCCTGGCTAATTTTTGTATTTTTAGTAGAGACAGGGTTTCACCATGTTGAGCAGGCTGGTCTCGACCTCCTGACCTCTGCTGATCCACCCATCTTGGCCTCCCAAAGTTCTGGGATTACAGGAGTGAGCCATCATGCCCAGCCAAAATTTTTTAATGATGGATTCTCAGAACATATCCCTGTCATTCAGTGACACATGATTGTAATGCCATCAGTGATTACATTAAATATAAGTGATCTAAAAGAGATTACAATATTGGATTTTTTTTTGAGATGGAGTTTCGCTGTTGTTGCCCAGGCTGGAGTGCAGTGGTGTGATCTTGGCTCACTACAGCCTCTGCCTCCCAGGTTCAAGCAATTCTCTGCCTCAGCATCCTGAGTAGCTGGGATTACAGGCGCCCGCCACCACACCCGGCTAATTTTTGTATTTTTAGTAGAGAGGGGGTTTCACCATCTTGGCCAGACTAGTCTTGAACTCCTGACCTTGTGATCCACCCGCCTCGGCCTCCCAAAGTGCTGGGATTATAGGTGTGAGCCACCGCGCCCGGCCTGTTGTTTATATTTTATCGCATTAAAAAAGCAGACGGATGAAAAATGTATTATGCAAACACTAATCAACAGGTAATTTCACTGGCTTTTTAATTGTTTTTTTTTTTTTTTTTTTTTTTTGTTTTAGGGTTTCTTTGTTGCTCTGACTGTTGTGCTGTGGCACGATGTTGGCTCAGTAAAGCCTCAACCTCCTGTGCCCAAAGTGATTCTCCCGCCTCAGCCTCTCCAGTAGCTGGCACTACAGGTGTGTGCCACATGCCGGACTAGTTTTATT
>NW_012098543.1:66410-70207 GCF_000951045.1 Mandrillus leucophaeus | reverse complement strand
TTTTTTTTTTTTTTTTTTTTTTGAGACAGGGTCTCACTGTTGCTCAGACTGAAGTGCTGTGGTACCATCTTGGCTCACTGCAGCCTCAACCTCCTGTGCCCAAAGTGATTCTCCCGCCTCAGCCTCTCCAGTAGCTGGCACTACAGGTGTGTGCCACATGCCGGACTAGTTTTATTTTTTGTAGAGATGGGGTCTCACTATGCTGTTCAGACTGACTCGAACTCCCGAGCGCGAGCCACCCTCCCCACTGACCCTCCCAAAGTATTGGGATTACAGACGTGAGCCACTGCACCTGGCTATGCTTCTTAATTTTCCCATTTCATAAGTTCGATGTGTAATATTGACATTATCATTGAATTTAAAACATTCACTCACTCTTTTTTCTTTGTCTCCCTCTGTCACACAGGCTGGAGTGCAGTGGCACAGTCATAGCTCACTGCAGCCTCAGCAGCCTAAACCTCTCGTGTTCAAGGAATCCTCCCGACTCGGCCTCCCAAGTGCCACACCTGGCCTTTACGTCTGTTTTTTTTTTTTTTTTTCTTATTAACTCATTGATTATTGAGAAGTCTGTTGCTTTATTTCCAAAATGCGACGGTATTAGTCATCTTTGGTGAGTCCCACAAGTTCCCAGCGTCTCCTCGTGGTCTGTGTTAGGGGTCCAGGCTGACTGGGGTTCACTGGTGTCCACTGGGGGCAGCTCCTGTGCCTTCAGCAGTCCCGAGTCTCCTTCTGCTGAGTGTGGGGTCTGGGTCCCCTCCGGGCTAGTGGATGGCCAAGGTGGCGTAGACGCTGGGCTCAGCTGGAGATTCCCCTTCCTGGGTTGGAGGAGGCTCAGTTGCCTCCCGTCTGAGGGTCAAGCTCTGCAGCTGGGCGTAGGTCACATCCTGGGGGTCTTCAGATGCAGCAGCCTGCAGTGGGGGAGAGTGAGAGGGAAGGAATGTGATGGGGGTGGGGGAGGCCTGGGGGCCTGGAGAGGAAAGGACCAGCCTGAGTGTCCATCGGCCTGTCCTCTTCCGCCTGTGTGTCCTTTGTGTCCAGGAATTCCTCGGACAGTGAGGAGGGAGGGGAGGCCATTTCTCTCCTAGGTCCGGAGTGTTTCACCTGGGCGTATGTCACTGTCTGGGGGTCTTCATCGGGTGGTCTCTGCTGGAGAGACACTGGTGGGGGGTGTCCTTGAATCCCCCTGACCTCCTGGAGTCAATTTTCCCCACTGTTCCCAGGGTGATCTGATTACATCCCTTTCCTGATGGAATCTCAGGGATGCCCTAAGGCCGTGGAGGGTCTGGCCGCTCCCTCCCTGTGGTTCTGGCCTCTCCTCCTCACTCTGACTTTGCCCATTTGGCTGCAGCCTAATGCCCACCTTCCTGCAAGAGCTTGCTGCTGCCTCGGGGCCTTTGCACGGCTGTTTCTTCTGTCTGCAGGGGCTTGTCCATTAGAGGATCCTGTGGCCCCCTCCGTCCAGGCTTCTCAGATGACAGCTGAGCAGACAGCCCTCCCCTTACATTCAGACTGGCCCCACTGCCCCACACTCTCTGCCCTTTCCCTGGTTTATGTTTCTTACAGCACGTTGCACTCCTGCACACATGCATTTATTTGCATTTTGTTTCCCACCACGAGGTGAGCTCAGGAGGCGGGGGCGGCTCTGATCCCTGCTGTGTCTGCAGCTCCCACAGGGAGCCCGATCCACAGTGAGCTCCTGGGAACACTCGCTGGATGAATGAATGGAGGGAGCCCAGGGGACCCGGGTGGTTCATCTATTCCTCATCCTCCTGAGGCCTGGGGAGCGCTCTAACCACCAGACGGCCAAACAGAGGAGGAGGAGCGAGAAGGGGACCCAGGAGGAGGCCCGGGAGGTCCCAGGACACCAGGAGAGAGTGAGGTCACAGCAGGCGGGAGGCAGCGTGCTGGACAAGGAGGGGTCCACTGTGACGATGCTGAGAGCCAGGGGAAGGAGGACAGAGAAGTCCTGCAGGATTAGATCTGGCACCAGGAGGCCTTTGGTGCCCGGGACAGGGGCGAGGTCTCACCTGACTGTCCAGCTCCACCCCGTCCTCAGGCTGTGTGTCCTTCACGGCAGCATCTGCAGGGACAGAGCAAGGAAGGTCCTGGGAAGGTTCCCTGAGACCTCTGAGTCCCGCCGGCCCCTGCCCAGCTCCCACTAGGGCCACTGAGATCCAGGGAGGTCCCACAGTGGGGGGCGAGACCATCTTCCACGGAGCCCCAGACCCTTCCCAGCCCCTCCCTGTTGCTACTGAAATTTTGGGTCTCCCCAGCACCCCCATTTGTCCCTTGTCTTTCTCTTACAGAGATTTTCTTCCTGGACGTCAGCAGCTGCGCTGGACCTGGGGGAGGACACGGGAGTGTGAGGGGCAGTATATGGGCTCTGGCGGGTGGGAGTCTGGGGTCTTCAGGCACAATTACCTCCTCAGCAGGCCCCTGTCCTTGGGCTCTGGCTCCGCAGCCCCTGCAGGACGCTGGAAATCAGTCTTCCTCTGGTCTGGGTGAAGATGGACAGAGTCTCAGCCCTGGGAACATTAGAACCCCCATTCTACACATGCAACTTGAGGGGAAGAAGGAAAACTAAAAATATTCCTGCATCGATGTTTCAAATATTTTATGAGATAGAAAAAAACTCCATGAATACTGAAGTTTGTAAATGCATGCTGACATTACGTTTCCCTGGAACCGGTTTTCTAAACTGACACCCCGTGTGTTTGGGTTCCCTCTGGCTGGTGCACCCTCTGTGGGCCCATGGGTCCCACAATTCCCTACTCACCCGATATCTTGTGTTTGCTCTGACGTTGACGTCGGAGGACGAGGAAGAGGAGGAGGAAGAGCAGCAGGACGAAGGCCACCGAGACCCCAATCAAAGCCTCCAGGTATCTCCCCAGACCTTGAGCATGGTAACAGGAGTGGAAATGACGTCACTGATGTGAGCACCTACTGTGTGCAGGCGCGTGCCAGGTCTTTCCTTCAAGACCTCCAACCCTTACAAGCAGTTGTGCAACATGGAATTGCCGCCCTCACAACCCATTTCACAGATGCACAAACTGAGGCTCAGAGAGGGTAATTGCCTGCCCCAGGACCCCCAGCCAGGAAGCAGCAGAGCTGGGAAGGGAACCCGGGAGTCTGACCCGCAGCCCTTGTTCCCTGCACCAGAGCTGAGCCCCAGAGATGCAGGGAAAGAGCCTGACCGTCCTGAACCACAGCGCTGCTCCCCTCCCCTGCCCCAGGTCACCGTCACTGCTGCAGGTGGGACAGGACAGGCCCCTGCGGAATCGGGTCCTGGGAGGCTTCCCTGGGAGTTCTCCTCTCTCAGGAGGTCAGAGCTGAAAGGAACTTTCCCACCCACAGGCCTCTCTCCTTTACACCTGGAGAAACTGAGGCCCAGGCAGGGGAGGGGCCTGTCCACGTCACCATCTCCAGAGGGGCCTGAACCTAGGACAGAAGCCACGTCTGCCTCCCCTGGACCCCGCCCACCTTCCTCTCAGAGCCCCCACTCACCACTCTGGGGGCCTGACCCTGAGGGGTTGAGGGGCTGGTCCTCAAGGCCTCCTGGGTCAGGACAGAGAAGTGAGAGCTGGCGCTGCCCTGCTCCCCTATATCAGCCTGGCTCCTCCCCCAAGCTGGACCCCAACACCTCCCTCTGCCTCGAACCCCCTACTCCTCACCAGCCCAGCCTCAGAGTCCCTGGGACACAAGCCTGTCCTTGAGGGGAGGGGAATGGGATCCTTCGGGAGACTCAGACTGCCCTGGGGGAGGCCGCGCTCCCCAAGAGGCCTCAGTGACTCACCAGG
>NW_012098543.1:60383-61192 GCF_000951045.1 Mandrillus leucophaeus | reverse complement strand
GAGCCGACATCGGCTCCAAATACCAAGAAGTGCTGCTTGTGATACGTCTGAAATATGCAGATCACCACAGCCACACGCCCAGAAAGAGAAAGAAAAGTTCCCATCATTGGGACGCGTCCCCATCAATGAACAGAGTTCAAAGCTGAGAGGCCACAGGTGTCTGGGACCACCCAGGATCATTAGGGTGGAGGGTCCCACCTCCGTGTGGGACAGAAGAGGAACCCCGGGTCCTCCCAGGCAGGGAGGTGTCAGGGCTCTGGTGGGGCTGGAAGCTGTGGCTCCCCCTCCCCTGTGTGTGTGGACAGGCACTGTGGGGTCTCTGCTCACTCACTGGAGTCCACGCTCAGCTCTCAGCCCCTCCCGTGTGTGTGAGAAACAGATTCAATCCACGGTGCTCAGACATGGGCGTCTGCCCCACAGGTGAGTGTGAGGCTGGCGTTGGTCCCATCCCTGCCGGGCACAATCTTGAGCTGACGCTAAGTTTGGGAGAGTGGTGCAGGAGCAGCGGCAACAATCCCCTTCATCAGGCTGATGCCTGGACAGCCCTGGGAGAAACCCTTTATGAAAGGCCAGGTGCGTGGGAGGAGAGCCGCCCCACAGGAATGACAACCATATGAGGAAAGTTGTCGAAATGCATTAGGTAGACATTGTGAAGCTGAAAAACTATATTAAATTAACACCATTAAAAAGGAATTTATGTCTGAGCGTGGTAGCTCATGCCTGTAATCCCAGCACTTTGGGAGGCAGATGCGGGCAGATCACTCGAGGCTAGGAGTTCGAGACCAGCCTGGTTAACATGGTGAAACCCC
>NW_012098543.1:55298-57376 GCF_000951045.1 Mandrillus leucophaeus | reverse complement strand
GCTGTGAGCCACATCGGAGGGTCACGTTCCCTCCTGAAGCCACCACAGGGCTGGGCAGGGCTGAGAGCGTGGGTTTGCTGTAGACTCCTAGGAGAGAAGGAGGCACCGTGTTAAATGGGCTCCCACCTCCCACATCATCCCCAGGGCTGGGCTGTGAGAGGGAGACGCCCCTGAGAGCCGACCCCGCTTCCTGAGGACAGAGCCTGGGGCTGGGACCCCTGAGTGTCCTCTCACCTGTCACCACCAGCTCCAGGGGGTCACTGCGCTCTGACCAGCCTTCAGGGCTGAGATAGTAACAGCGAAATCTCCCTGCACGGTGCTCTGTCATGTATGGGATGGAGAATCTGGCCTTGTTCTTGGGCTCCAGTGGTTTCTGTCTGTCCCAGGGATCTGTACTTCCCTCTTTATCCAGACGGTACTCCTGGGCTTCCAGGGTCCCCTGACACCAGATGGTCACGGGGTTCCCCCAGATGATCACAGAGCCAGGCTCAGCCCAGAGGGCGGGTTTGGGGAGGGGCCCTGGAAGGAAATCAGAGGCTGGATCCCAAGACATCCCCACACTCAGATTCCAGCCCCAGGACCCCCCGTCATTGCCATCAGTCACCCAGAACTGCGTGCGGTCTCCTCCCCCAGCTGCCCTAGTGTGGCCCCTGTCCCTAGTGAGGAGGAGGGACCTGGGACAACTGGGGACACACTCACCTGCCTGCACATGGGTCCTGGTGTCTAGACTCAGCCCTGGAAGAGAGTTCCCGGTGAGGGATTTGCCCCTGAAGCCTGAGCAGACCCTCCTCGCCCTGGTGCCTCCTGAGCTTTTGAGGTTTCCTGATGGACCAGGGCTTGTGTGTGGGGTGGGGTCCCTCCAAAACTCGGATCTCCCCCTCCCCATCTTGAAATCTCACCGAGGCAGAGCAGGGCTGTGAGGGTGGGGGTCATGGCGTCTGCTCCCAGCGACCCCGGGCTCTGCAGATGGATGAACCCTCGGTGCTATCAGGACAGAGACACACACAGGGTGTGGCTGCTCGGAGGCTGGGTCCTTCTTGTTATGGGATTGTCTCATCTTCTGCCCACAGGAAGGGGAACTGCCCTCCCCCGGAGCCTGGTTCTCATTTCCCCAGGGCTGAGGTGGGGGCGGGCACCAGGCTCTCTGCAGACATTTCAGAGAGAAATGGGGTCTCCTTGCCCCTGGGTCACTGTCTGCCCGATTTATCTTTATCTCACTGAGGGCCGGGACACAGCAGCAAATAGACCCGGTGACTTCCTGAGTCAGCCCCTTTCAGGCGAGGACGACCGTGGGCTCCTCTTCCCTCTCAGAGCCTCCCCATGGGGTCTCCCTCCCTCCTCCAGCCCGTCCATCGGCTCAGCGTCGCGGGGTCCTTACCATGGGAGTCGTCTCTCCAGCCCTGGAGATGCTTCGGGGAAGATGCAGGTCCACGCTGCAGGCAGACCCAGGTCCGCAGAGACGCACCTGACACCGGGCTGTGCAGCCCAGGCTGAGCTGCGTGTGGCAGTGAGCACACAGGAGAAATGCAGGGTCCACCGTGGTGGGTCACGCCTGGAATCCCAGCACTTCAGGAGGCTGAGGCGGGTGATGGCTTGAGGCCAGTAGCTTCAGATAGTCCTGGGCAACATACTGCGATCCTGTCTCTACAGAAAAGAAAAAAGTGAGTTGGGCATGGAGGCTCATGCCTGTGGCCCCTGCTACTCAGGAGGCTGAGGTGGGAGGATCACTTGGGCCCGGGAGGTGGAGGCTGCAGGGAGCTGTGTCGCCCCTCAGCATTCCAGCCTGGGCGACACAGCAAGATCCTGTCTGAAAAGGAGAAATAGAGGGGATAAAGAGAAATTATATATATATATGTTTCATTGTAATCTGTAATCTGATTCTGGGGTTGGGGAGCTGATTATTAATTATTATTATTTATAGTAATAATAATTATTTACTATTATTTATAATAATATTATTATTAATTCCTGATTATCATCCAGGGTTTATGTGACCTTGGACATTAATGTCACCTCTGAGCCTGTTGTCATGAACCCCACTCATCACAGTGGCTGTGGGGTCAGTGGTGCCCAGGACA
>NW_012098543.1:51442-52893 GCF_000951045.1 Mandrillus leucophaeus | reverse complement strand
GGAGACTCAGACTGCCCTGGGGGAGGCCGCGCTCCCCAAGAGGCCTCAGTGACTCACCAGGTGTGGAGCGTGGCCCTGTGGGTGGGGGGCTGGAGTCTCCAGAGGGTCCTGCAAGGAGCACAGGAGGCGGGTGAGGGGCTGGGGCCGTCCATGGAGTGCACCCTTCCGCTCCCACTCTCCTGCATCCGCCCAGTGGATCCCCGGAACCATTTCTCTGCCCACCTGGTACCTTCTGCATGCCAGGCAAGGAGAATGGGTGGCCATGCCTAGGAGAAGCTCTGTTGGCCTCCTCCCCTCTCAGGGCTGCGTCCCCTCTGGCTAAACCGCCCTCACTCCATCCCAGCTGAGATCTCCGGGGGCCGGGCCTGAGCTGAACCTTTGAGCTCAGAGGGGACAGGATCAGGGTCCTCACCTGAGACCACGAGCTCCAGGGGGTCACTGGGGACAGACAGCAGGTGGGGGTTGGAGCTGTGTGAGCTGTAGCACCTGTAGGTCCCCGCGTGGGCTGAGGTTACAGGACCCATGGGGAATTCAGCCTGGTGCTGCTGAGCCTGGTGCTCTGATCTCAGACGCAGCAGGGGATGGGCTGCCCCCTCCTTGGTCAGAAGGAAAGTGTGGAACTGTCCCCATGACTGACACAGCAGGGTCACGTTCTCTCCTGAGGCCACCGTGGGGCCCGGCTGCACCGAGAGGGAAACCGTGTCATAGAAGTGTCCTGGAGAGAAGAAGGATGGGTGAGGGGCTCCCACCTTGTTCTGAGCTGACACCTCCCCAGGCCTCTCTCTGGGACCCTCGGTCTCTCTGTCTCTGTTTTCTCTGAGTCTCCCCCTCCCCCTATCCCCTGTCTCTGTCTCTCCCTCCATTGGTGCCCCCGCCCCTCATCCCGGCCATCACCACCTTGGCTCCGCTGGCAGGGCCTGTGCAGAGCCTGGGTCCCTGACTGAACCCGCTGGGCTCCTCACCTGCGATCAGGATGTCCAGGGGGTCACTGGGGGCCGACCACTCGGAGGAGAGGTTGTGTGCACCGTAGCATCTGTACTGGCCCCCGTGGGAGCCCCTCACAGGGCTCAGGGTGAAGTTGGCCTGGGAGAACCCAGCCTGGGGCTGCTGACCAGGGCGCTGGAGGAAGTCACGTTCCCCCTCCTTGTACAGAGCAAATCTGTCATAGCCGACGTTAGAGCCACACTGCAGGATCAAGGTCTCTCCAGGGACCACGACAGGGCCCTGCAGGGTCAGGAGGGAGGGCTTCCTAGACACGCCTGGAGGGAAAGAGGAGCCGGGACTCAGAGAGCTGGTTCCTCCCACGCCTGTTCCTTCTCCCGTCCTGGCCCTGCGGGTCTCACTGTCTCTCACTCTGAGTCTCTGACCCCCGGGCCTCCTTCTCACCCGGGCTGTCTTGGAGTCATTTCCGAGGAGTGGGGTCTCCCTAGCCCTGGCCCCTGTGCCTGATC
>NW_012098543.1:49236-51392 GCF_000951045.1 Mandrillus leucophaeus | reverse complement strand
ATACTAAAGATGTAAATCAGGGAGTGGAATAATGAACCCCAAATGGAGAAGATGAGATGCTACTGTGAATAAAAGAAGTCAACAGTACATTCGAAAAACTAATAAGCATAGATCTATCTGTAATCTGTGTATATACAAGTATATACATTTCTACTAAGAATCTGAAAGAACAAGGAAATGGATTTGCGTCTCTGGAGCCTCCAGAAAGGAATGCAGCCACGTCGTGGCCTTGATTTTGTCCTAAAAGACCTGTTCAGAATTCTGATATTCAGAACTGTGAGATAATGAGTTTGTGTTGCTGAAGCTGTTCAATATATAGTAATTTGTTATGGCAGCGATAGCAAACCAATACTAACACAAACAGCCTTTGAAAAGAAAAACAGTTGATATTTCATACTTTTATTTATTTTTTATTTTTTATTTTTTTTTGAGACAGAGTCTCGCTTAGTCACCCAGGCTGGAGTGCAGTGGCGCGATCTCGGCTCACTGCAAGCTCCGCCTCCCAGGTTCACGATATTTCATACTTTTAAATCAACAATCTGTGAAGAAGAGAAAGTTATACACTTTCACTCAACCAACCACATGTCCTTAAAATTTACAATTTACAAAGCATCAATTGAGACACAATGGAGGATTTGAAGAAATACTGATCAGACTTTGATAGATTAAGTGAACAAAATATTTGTGAGAGTTGAATGGCACAAATATTCAATCTGATGCGCATTTATGATGTTTCGATTGTTTATATATATTGCAAATTTGTATACAAACATTTCTGGAATATACATATAGCAACAAAGTAGGAATGTGTATTTCTTCATATATTTCTTTTTGAAACAAGTCTCTCTCTGTTGCTCCGTCTGAAATACAATGGCACTATCCCAGCTCACTGCAGCCTCGACCTCCCCAGGCCTAGGTGATTCTCCCACAACCCTCTCCTGAGTAGCTGGGACTACAGGATCATGCCACCTTGCCCGGCTAAATATTTTTAATATGTATTTTTTGTAGAGACAAGGTTTCGCTATGTTGCCCAGGCTGGTCTCAAACTCCTGGGCTCACAGGATCTGGCCACCTTGGCCTTCCAAAGCGTTGGGATTACTGGTGTGAGCCACTGTGCAAGGCCAGGAATACTTACTTATGAAAACATATTGATCAGAAATATCTATCTTTTTTTTTTTTTTGGAAATGAAGTCTCGCTCTGTCGCCAGGCTAGAGCACAGTGGCGTGATCTTGGGTTACTGCAATCTCTGCCTTCTGGGTTCAAGCGATTCTCCTGCCTCAGCCTCCCAAGTAGCTAGGATTACAGGCGTGCCCCACCACACCCAGCTATTTTTTTTTGTATTTTTAGTAGAGATGGGGTTTCACCATGTTGGCCCGATGGTCTCAATCTCCCGACTTTGTGATCCACCCACCTTAGTTTCCCAAAGTGGTGGGATTACAGGTGTGAGCCACTGTGCCCGGCCATATCTATCATTTTTAGACAACAAAGTAAGCATCCAAACTGTTACTACAGGTAACGTTTCTTGATTAGAAGTTCAATTAAATTAGCAGCCAACAATAAGAAGACATTTAGAGAAAAAACAATACTTTGGAAACAAATAACATTCTAAATATTCATGGGTAATACGTCGGGTGTGGTGGCTCATGCCTGTAATCCCAGCACTTTGGGAGGCTGAGGCAGGTGGATCATATGAGGTCAGGACTTTGAGACCAGCCTGGCCAATATGGTGAAACCCTGTCTCTACTGAAAATGCAAAAATTAGCTGGGTGTGGTGGCACGCAGCTGTATTTTCAATGACTCGCGAGGCTGAGACAGGAGATTCACTTGACCCTGGGAAGTGGAAGTTGCAGTGAGCCGAGATTGTGCCACTGCACTCCAGTCTGGGTGAGTAAGACTCCACTGCAAAAACAAAAACAAATATTCATGGGTTATAGAATCACACATTAAATTGACAGAGCATTAATGAAAAAATGTCAGTGAAATTATAACATATGAACATTTGTAGGATGTAAAGTAAGACAGTGAGAGAGTGAGAGAGCACAATAATTACCAAATCAAGATGGAAAGAAGCACCACTACCGGTCCTACAGACATAAAAGGACTAGTGAAGCAAAACTAGAAATCTATGCTAAGACTTTTTTTTTTTTTTTTTTGG
>NW_012098543.1:43854-45406 GCF_000951045.1 Mandrillus leucophaeus | reverse complement strand
AGCCAGGATGGTCTCGATCTCCTGACCTCGTGATACGCCCATCTCGGCCTCCCAAAGTGCTGGGATTACAGGCTTGAGCCACCGCGCCAGGCCAGTGAAACCCCATCTCTAATAAAAATACAAAAAATTATCTAGGCATGGTGGTGAGTGCCTGTAATCCCAGCTATTCGGGAGGCTGAGGCAGGAGATTCTCTTGAACCTGGGAGGTGGAGGCTGCAGTGTGCTGAGATCACGCCAAAGCACTTTAGCTGGGACAAGAGTGAAACTGTTGGCCAGGCACGGTGCTCACACTGTGCTCACACCTCTAATCCCAGCACTTTGGGAGGTTGAGGCGGGTGGATCACGAGGTCAGGAGATAGAGACCATCCTGGCTAACACAGTGAAACCCTGTCTCTACTAAAAATACAAAAATTAGCCAGGAGTCGTGGCGGTGCCTGTAGTACCAGCTACTCGGGAGGCTGAGGCAGAAGAATGGTGTGAACCTGGAAGGCGGAGCTTGCAGTGAGCCGAGATTGCACTACTGCACTCCAGCCTGGGCGACAGAGCGAGACTCCGTCTCAAAAACAAACAAAAAAAAAGCGAAACCCTGTCTCCAAAAAGAAAAAAGCGAAACTGTGTCTCAAAAAAAAAACAAAAAACAAAGTAATTTACTAGCCGTATGCCTACTATGCAAACATAACAAAATCAAAAACATAATTTAATCCAGGACAAGACAGCTGAAATGTAAATATATACATTAGCATAAAATGTTCATTAAATTTTCCATACTGTATCATGGAAAGAACAGAAATTAAACAATAGAAAATATTAATATATACGGGAAGTTGAATGAGAAGAACGAACGTGTCTGTCCCGGTTTCAGAATGAAAGAAGGATGAAGGATGTTAGTTCACGATATGCATGAAGAGCTAATGGTTGAAGTTTTTATAGAACTGAAGAGAAAACATCAGTTTATAACTACATTTAATATCTCAGTCATGGTAAAGTGAAAAACATGAGGCATCAATTTAAAATAATCCTAAAACTACTAGAGAAAATGTAAATGACCCTTGAATGAATGACAAGCTCATCGGGCCTGGAGTTTGAAAAAGCAAACAGCAGCCCCAGAAGATACAGGAGAAACCACCACAAGGGCTTAATTGTGAGGAGAGAGTTCTGTGCTGGGACTAGTTATTACTATTATAAGTATTATTATTTATTATTATTATTATTAGTTTTTGAGATGGAATTTCGCTCTTGTTGTCCAGGCTGGAGTGCAATGGCGCGATCTTGGCTCACTGCAACCTGGCCTCGTTATTATTAAAGGACTAAGTTTCAGAGTCAGCTCTGGATAAATCCTAAAACACAAGGAGACTCAGGACATTTGTGAGTCGTCAGGTCAGGCGGTGGTCTTATGAGGAATAAGAAAGGCGTTTTCAGTGTCCTTTTATCAGGTACCACGGTAATAACAGAGGGAGAGATTGAGACAGAGAGAGATGGAGAGACAGAGAGAGAGAGATATTGAGACAGACAGAGAGAGGAAGAGGGAGACACAGAGAGAGAGAGAGAGAGA
>NW_012098543.1:37347-40979 GCF_000951045.1 Mandrillus leucophaeus | reverse complement strand
AAATCTTTCCATAGGGAAATCTGGCCTGAATGGGTACACTGTTGATTTCTACCAAATATTTGAGAAAGTAATAATAACATGGAAAATCTAGAGGAAATGAACAAATTCCTAGACACACATAACCTACCATGATTGAACCGGGAAGAAATCTGAAGAGACCAATAACAAGTAATGAGATGGAAGCTGTAATGAAAAGTCTCCCAGTAAAGAAAAGCCTGGGACCTGATGGCTTCACTGCTGAATTCTACAAAACATTTATAGAATAAATAAAATCAATGCTACTCAAACTATTCTGAATAATAGAGGAGGGAATACTTCTAAACTCATTCTACAAGGCCATATCACCCTAATACTAAAAGTACACAAAGGCACATCAAAACAAGAAAACTACAGGCAAGATCTCTGATGAATATTGATGCAAAAATCCTCAACAAAATACTAGCAAACCAAATTCAACAATATATGAGAAACATCATTCAACATGATCAGGTGGGATTTAATCCCTGGGATGCAAGGATCGTTCAACATAGGCAAATCAATTAATGTAATACATCATAACAACAGAATGAAGGATAAAAACCATACGATCCTTTCAATTGATGCTGAAAAAGCACTTAGTAAATTTCAACATCCCTTACGATAAAAACCCTTAAAAAACTGGGGACAGTTGAAACATACCTCAACATAATAAAAGCCATATATGACAGACCCACAGCTAGTATTTTGCAGAATGGGGAAAAACTGAAAGCCTTTCTTCTTAGATCTGGAACGTGACAAAGATGCCCACTGTCACCACTGTTACTCAACATAGCACTGGAAGTCCTAGCTAGAGCAATCAGACAAGAGAAAGACATAAGGGGCATTCAAATTGGGAAAGAAGAAATCAAATTATTGTTTGCAGATGATATGATCTTATCTTTGGAAATATCTAAAGACTTCACAAGAGAACTATTAGAACTGATAAACAAATTCAGTCAGGTTGCAGGGTACAAAATCAAAATTTAGAAATCAGAAGCATTTCTAGCCAAGCACAGTGGCTCACGCCTGTAATCCCAGCACTTTGGGAGGCTGAGGCAGGTGGATCACGAGGTCAGGAGTTCAAGACCAGACTGGCCAAGATGGTGAAACCCCGTCTCTACTAAAAATATAAAAATTAGCCAGGCACAGTGGTAGGCGCCTGTAATCCCAGCTACTTGGGAGGCTGAGGCAGGAGAATCACTTGAACACAGGGGGCAGAGGTTGCAGTGAGCCAAGATCGTGCCACTGCACTCCAGCCTGGGCAACAGAGCGAGACTCCATCAAAAAAAAAAAAAAAAAGAAATCAGAAGTATTTCTATATATCAACAGTCAACAACCTGAAAAAGAATAAAAGCTCATCTCATTTACAATATCCAGACGTAAAATTAAATACCTAGGAAATGACTTAACCAAAAAAGTAAAAGATCACTATAATGAAAACTATAAAACATTGATGAAAGAAATTGAAGAGGACACCACAAAATGGAAATATATTCCATGTTTATGGATTGGAAGAACCAATATTGTTAGAATGTCCATAGTACCCAAAGCAATCTACAGATTAAATGCAATGCATATCAAATACCAATGACATTCTTCCCACAAATAGAAAAAGCAATCCTAAAATGTATGAATCACAAAAGACCCAGAATAATCAAAGCTATCCTAAGCAAAAATAATAAAACTGGAGGCATCACATTACCTGATTTCAAATTATACTACAGAGCTATAGTAACCAAAACAGCATGGTAGTGGCATAAAAGCAGACACATATGTCAATGGAATTGAACAGAGACCCCAGACACAAATCCATACACCAACAATAAACGGTGCTGGGAAAACTCGATATTCATACTCAGAAAAAGGAAACCAGACACCCATCTTTTGCCACATACAAAAATCAAATCAAAGTAGATTAAAAACTTAAATCTAAGACCTCAAATTGTGAAATGACTACAAGAAAACTGGGGGAAATCTCCGGGACGTTGGTCTGGGCAAAATTTTTTTGAGCAATACGCCAGAAGTACAGGCAACCAAAGCAAAAACGGACAAATGGGGTCAAATCAAGTTAAGAAGCTGCAGAGCAAAGATACAATTAACAAACATTCCCACGGAATGGGAGAAAATATTTGCAAACCTCCATCTGACAAGGAATCCCTAATAACTAGAAGAAATAAGGAGCTCAAAAGACTCTGTATGAAGAAATCTAGTATTTCAATCAAAAAATGGGCAAATATTTGAATAACCATTTCTCAAAAGAAACAGATGGCAGAGGCATATGAAAAGGTGCTCAACATCACTGATCATTAGAGAAACGCAAATCAAAACTACAATGCTACTATCTCATTCCAGTTAAAATGACTTATATCCAAAAGAGAGGCAATAACAAACACTGGCGAGAATGTGGACAACAGGGAACCCTTGTATACAGTTGGTGGGAATCTAGATTAATACAACCAGTATGGAGAAGTTTGGAGGTTCCTCAAAAAACTAAAGCTAGAGGTACCATATGGGCCAGTAATCCCACCGCTGGGCATATACCCAAAAGAAAGAAAATCAGTCTATCAAAGAGATATCTGCACTCCTATGTTGCCCAAGCTGGAGCACAGTGGTGCGATTTTGGCTCACTGCAACCTTCGCCTCCCGGGTTCAAGTGATTCTTCTGCCTCAGCCTCCTGGGTAGCTAGGATTACAGGCACCTGCCACCACGCCTGGCTAATTTTTGTATTTTTAGTAGAGATGAGGTTTTGCCACGTTGACCATGACAATCTCCAACTCCTGGCCTCAAGTGATCCCCCCGCCTCAGCCTCCCAAACTGCTGGGATTTCAGGCATGGGCCACCGTGCCCGGCCAATATATTTATTTCTATTTACTATGCTAGGAGTGCTAATAGGAGAAGAGAACGGAAACATATTTCAATGTGTAACGGCCCCTAATGATTCAGCTTTGATGGTAAATATAAATCCGTCTCCACATGGCAGTCTTACCTGCGCGTCTTGTCTCGTCCTTGTCTTCTTAGGACGTGAGTGATACTGGATTCAGATCCTGTCCTCTTCCAGCATGACTGCATCTTTATTTACCTAATCACATCTCTAAGGACCCTGTTTCTGCATGAGTTCACACTCACAGGTAAGGGGGTTAAGGCGCCAACACGTCCTTTTGGGGTTACAATGCAACCCATGACACCCATCATGGTTGTGTCCACTGCGGAGCCTCCGTCAGTGCCCAGTGAGTGATCTACGCTGCCCATAATTCTCCCTACCGGCTGTTCTACTGTGATAAAGAAAATAAAAAGAAAAGGGTACGGTTGGCTGGGGGCGGTGGCGCACGCCTGTAATCTCAGCACTTTGGGAGGCCGAGGAGGGTGGATCACTTGAGACGGGCCTGGCCAACATGGTAAAACCTTATCTCTCCTCAGAAACAACAACAACAACAAATTAGCCGGGCATCCTGGCACACGCCTGTAATCCCAGCTACTCTGGAGGTCGAGGCAGGAGAATCACTGGAATCCGGGAAGCAGAGGTTGCAGCGGAAGAAAGAAAAGGGCAAAGGGGCTTGAGGGCGGGAGGCTGGGGGAGCTGCGCGGAGCGGGCGCTGCCGCCATGTTGGGTCTG
>NW_012098543.1:34551-36886 GCF_000951045.1 Mandrillus leucophaeus | reverse complement strand
GGTGTTCTTTGCCTCAGGACCCAGCTATCCTGCAGTTCTCATTAGGCTCATTGACTTCTTCATTCCAGTCCGTGGGTTCCTAAGTAGGGCGGTTGGTTCTGCCTTTACACAGGATACAAGATCTCTAAAAACACAATTATCTCAGGGTCGTTCAAGTGTTCAGTTCGACCCTTTGAGAAAAAGCCCAACCATGGAACAAGCAGTGCAGACCGCCTGGGCCCGCTTACCTGCTCCAGCACGTCTTGGGAGAAGGAGTCCTGTATCAACCAGGCCTGGGCCATCTACCAGCCAAAAAGCCATAGAGAATCAGGAGCACAGGTGAGTTGAAGCACACAACGTTCCAAGGCCAGAAAATGAGCAAGTCAGAAATGATTACAAGAGACAACTCCAGGTGCTCCTTCAGCGCCAAGAAGAGGGCGTGGGGTCATCGGGGTGGCAGGGGAAGATTTGGTATTGGGCGAGATGGGCCAATGAAACTTGAGAAAGACTTCGACTTTGAAAGTCCAAATGCACAATTCAACAAGGAAGACATTGGCAGAGAGTTTCATAATAAATTAAAAGAAGATAAACTTGAGAAACGGGAGAAGCCTGGAAATGGCGAAGATAAAGGAGACTCGGGAGTTGATACCCAAAACAGTGACGGACATGCTGATGAAGAAGATCCACCTGGATCTAACTGCTACTATGACCAAACTAAATCCTTCTTTGATAATATTTCTTCTGATGACAATAGAGAACAGAGACTAACCTGGGCTGAAGGAAGAAGATTAAATGCTGAAACATTTGGAATCCCACTTTGTCCAAACCGTGGCCGTGGGGAATACAGAGGCAGAGGAGGTCTTGGTTTCTGTGGTGGCAGAGGGCGTGGTAGTGGCAGAGGTGGTACCTTGACCACGGTGGATTCACTGTGGTGGATTCAGAGCAAGTTCTGGGGACAGGGAGTTTGCACATTTTGAATACAGGAAAAACACAGCTTTTGGCCCCTAAAAGGTCTGAATTGATGGTACTGCTTTTTGAAAGAGAGACAACAAAGCTGCTGCATAGTCTACAAACAAATCTCTGAAAATAGGTGAATTTCTAGTTCTTTGTGGTCCCGGAAATTGATTTCAGTCTTTGAGAAGAATGAAGTGAATTATCTGTATGTTTGCCACCGTCACTGGGTTTTTGTTTTTTGTTTTTCCGTTTAATTTCTTTTTTTCTTTCTTTTTTTTTTTTTTGAGATGGAGCCTCTCTCTTTCGCCCAGGCTGGAGTGCAGTGGCCGGATCTCAGCTCACTGCAAGCTCCGCCTCCCGGGTTTACGCCATTCTCCCGCCTCAGCCTCCGGAGTAGCTGGACTACAGGCGCCCGCCACCACGCCCGGCTAGTTTTTTGTATTTTTTTAGTAGAGATGGGGTGTCACCGTGTTAACCAGGATGGTCTCGATCTCCTGACCTCGTGATCCGCCCGTCTCAGCCTCCCAAAGTGCTGAGATTACAGGCTTGAGCCACCGCGCCCGGCCTCCGTTTAATTTCAGAGATAAAATGCAGTCAGTTGTTGGGGGAAGAAGGCTTATCTTAAGACATGAGGATTAACTATATTTGGAATAGCAGAAAGTTAAGTAATTTCTTCTGTATAGTTAAACTAAAGCAGTAATTCAGTGGGACTTGTAAGTATTGTTTCATCACTGAAAGTTTTGATTTTTTAAAAATCACTGAATTGTGTGTGGTAATTGCAGGTTGCCTGCATATAGGGCCGTGATACTGTGTTCTGAGCCAAGGAGCGGGTGTGTGTGTGTATCTTTCTCCTCCTTTCTTTTGGGGAATCTTGTCATATGAAGTAGCTTATTTCATCAATTAATTAGGGTGCTGGATGGTAGAGAATTTTGTCAGTCAACTATGTACACACGGTAACTACTGTTTCTTAGGCAAACGTAACTTTTTTATATAGATGTAAAATTTCTTTATATTCCATTGCCAAAGAAACATTAAAAAGTTTGTAAAGCTGTATAAAAAGCAACTATTTTTTTTAAAAATAAACATTTTAAAGTTAACAAAAATAAAAAAAGAAAAGGGAAAGGGCAAAGTGATCACTTTTGGCATAGGGTAACCCTTACTTTCTTCCCTAGTGGTAATTTCCCACCAGACAGGTCATCTAACCCCAAATCACCTAAAGGTGCAGGCCCAGGATGTGCTTATCTCCCCAGTGGATCACGTGGAAGGATGGGGATGGGGGCTGTTGATGACACGTTCCGTTCCTTTCCCAGCCTATAGGTCCTACCTCTGAAAAGACATAGCATTTTCATTTGCAGAGCCCATTATAGAAAAATGAATAAGAACAAAAACATTAGAAGAAAAA
>NW_012098543.1:29866-34501 GCF_000951045.1 Mandrillus leucophaeus | reverse complement strand
AAATAAACATTTTAAAGTTAACAAAAATAAAAAAAGAAAAGGGAAAGGGCAAAGTGATGACTTTTGGCATAGGGTAACCCTTACTTTCTTCCCTAGTGGTAATTTCCCACCAGAGAGATCATCTAACCCCAAATCACCTAAAGGTGCAGGCCCAGGATGTGCTTATCTCCCCAGTGGATCACCTGGAAGGATGGGGATGGGGGCTGTTGATGACACATTCCGTTCCTTTCCCAGCCCGTAGGTCCTACCTCTGAAAAGACATAGCATTTTCATTTGCAGAGCCCATTACAGAAAAATGAATAAGAACAAAAACATTAGAAGAAAAAGACATAGCATCATTTAGTGTTCATGCATATGAATATGTATATTGTCTACAGCTATCTATATCCCTGTTTTATATCTATGTCTATTACACCATCAGAGAGCACGTAAAGTGCAGAGTCTCATCCACAAACCGTTTCTTGCATCTACTGTAAGAGGCCATTCTGATGCTGTCAGCCCCAGCAGCACCCAACCACTACGCATGCTATCTCAGGTCATCCCCAGGATATTACGTGGCCCTGTTCTCATTGCCCCACTGATTTCATGTGCGTGTAGGTCCCTCGATCTGAGATTAAGTCATGAGATGCTCCATTTAACAGGTAGGAGATTGCTTCCTGGTGGAGAGCGGCAATGAGCTCAGAGGAACCCCTCTCAGTGCCAGCATCCATCCCGGTCGGGAGGATTTGCTGCCCCCTCCTGGTTGAATGCACATCATGTTGTCAAGCGGCCACCAGATAACTCGCTGGTCCACTCAAAGGCATCACATCCAGAACACTCTGCTGCTGGTCACAGGTGAGACTGTCAGCGACAGTGGTGGCTACTTGGTCCTTGGTGAGAGAGAGTCGCTGGTGTTGGTTCTATGCATGTCCTTTTTTTCTTTGATTCCTTTTAAAAAAATTTTTTTGAGATGGAATTTCACTCTGTCGCCCAGGCTGGAGTGCAGTGGCGCGATCTTGGGTCACTACAACCTCTGTCCCCTGATTCTCCTGCCTCAGCCTCCTGAGTAGCTGGGATTACAGGCACCTTCCACCACACCTGGCTAATTTTTGTATTTTCAGTAGGGACAGGATTTCGCCATATTGGCCAGGCTGGTCTTGAACTCCTGACCTCAGGTAATCTGCCCACCTGGACCTCCCAAAGTGCTGGGATTACAGGCGTGAGTCACCACGCCTGGCAGCGTGTCCTTTTTTTCTTGCTCCGTGGCCATGACACTCATGGGCCCTCCAGCATGCACTGGGACTGCTGAAACAGAGTCAGCTGAAGCTCACCGCATTAACCAAGTCATCAGCAGATCCTTAGGTCCCCTAACCCCAGCTGTGGGTGCTCCTGCTTGCTTCTCAGGAGAGGCTCCTGGTCGAGAGCAGACGTTTCTCCTGTCCTTCTCCAGCCTCAGTCTCGGGCAGTTTCTGTGTGCTTGGGCCTTGAGGGTGGGGCTGTCTCCATGTTTCTGTCCCCGCTCCTCATGGCAGCTGCATTCTACTGGGTAGATTTGTTTGGTGGGGAGGGGTTTTCTGTCCCTATTCCAAATATTCCAAATGTGCATATCTCTAATGGTATTTGTCTAGGATCACGGTCCAGGATTTTTCTCTGCACTCCTCCTATGGTAGAGGGATTTTATGATCCACTTTCTTCCAGCCACAATGAGTCATTACCTGGGATCTGAGGTGGGCAGAATTATCTGAGCCTCTTCCAATGGCTTATGTCTTTTCCTCCATGTGAGAGAAGCACCTGTGTGGGAAATGAGATTTCAGGCCATGCACAGTGGAAGCTCTTTCTGTCTGATCACCAATGTGGGGTCTCCATCTTGCTCCCAATCAGTCTTGTGAATGCTCGGTTGAGACCCATGGGAAAGAACTTGCGGGTGAGTGCACAGTGCCCCTCTGTCTTAGGTCCCCAGGTGTGTCTTGATCTCTAGGGAAGCAGAAAAAATTCACTCCCCGCATTCACTGTTAGCTGAAGTCCCCCCTCAGTGTGTACAGCAGCCTCCCACCCTTATGGGTTCTGTGTCCGTGGAACCAGTCATGATGCGCCCCCCTCCTTGGCATTCAGGTTACTCAGCTGCTCCTAGAGCTCAGGTGTCTGATGGTCTCAGGAGAAGCTTCCACGATGGAGCTGAACTGAGTTTTCCTCTCTGTTAGGGCTGTGGCGAAACTCTCCAGCTTCCCAAACCCTGGGCAGAGACCTGGATATAGATTGTTTGTTTGTTTACTTATGGGATAGAATTTGCACCATTTTAAGGTGTAGAAATCAGTGTTTTTTGGCGCAATCACCACCTCTATCTAATTCCAGATCATTTCCATGACCCGAGAACGAAAGCCCCCGAGTCGTCATCCAAATTGTCCTCATCCCTCAGCCTAAGAATCAGGAACACACCTTCTGTTTCTATGGATTTGCATACTCTGGATATTTCATATACATGGAATCATATAAAGTGTGTCTTGTTTTGTGTCATTTTTCACAATAGGTAAATAGGGAAAACAACCCGAGTGTTTAGCAATTGGTGGATGCATAATCAAAATGTGAACTCTCAAGGCGGGGCTCCCACCTGTAATCCCAGCACTTTGGGAGGCTGAGGCAGGTGAATTGCAAGACAAAACACGTCCCTTCCGCCTATGAGCCTGTAAAACTAAAAGCAAGTTAGTTACTTTCTAGATACAATAGGGGTACGGGTATTGGGCAAATACAGCTGTTCCAAATGGAAGAATTTGGCCAAAACAAAGGCCAAACAAAAACAGGGTATGTGGTAGCCCCAAATCTAGCAGGGCAGTCCAATCTTAAAGCTCCAAAATGACCTCCTTTGACTCCATGTCTCACATCTGGGTCATGCTGATGCAGGAGGTGGGTTCCCATGGTCTTGGGCATCCAGGATCCCTAATATCCCCATGTCTCCATCTGACTGTCCCTTAGACATGGCTCCATGATTTAGTGTTTTGCAGGGCATGCTCCTCCCGTAACAAGTGCAGTGGGTCACTCAGGACTGAGCACTCACAGGCAGAGCCATCGACAGAGAGCTGCAGCATCTACAGGTCCCATCACCAGCCCCAAGACCCAGAGGGAAGCTGGCCTGAATGCCCCACTGTGTCTCTGCACCCCAGTGAGCCAGTGTCCAGGGGCCTCCCCTTCCTGGTTAGAAGGCACAGGTCAAATGAGTTTCCAGAGTTGCAGAACAAGGTCACGTTCTCTCCAACCTTACTCACTAGGGGGCACAGCTGGGCTGAGAGGGAAGGTTTCTTGTCGACATCTGGAGAGAAAAGAGTTTTTGATTGCAGAGCACAAGACATGCTTACACTGTGCACAGGGCAGGAACAAAGTATTTTTTTTCTTTGTACTGAGGAGTACTCTGCATGTCTGCTGGCATCTATCTTCATCTCTGTTTTATCTGTAGGATCCTGACTGATTGTGTGTGTGTGTGTGCGTGTGTCTGTGTCTGTGTTTGTAAGTGTGTCTGCCTGGCTGGCTGCCAGTCATAGGCTTTGTTTTCCTTGACTGGCTTTCTTTCTGCCCGTGTCTCTGTGCCTTACTGAGGAAGAAGTGTGTGAAGAAGTATGTGAAGTTTGTTCATCGTGTGTGAAGAAGATGCTTATGTGTCCCTAGCAGCCGTATAAGATTTGGGCTTCTTCTGGAACATGAAACTATTGACTTTGAGTTTCCTCAGAAAACAGTGCTGGCCTTGGACTTCCTATCCTGAAACTCCAAGTCTTATTTCCTACCCTCATGCATGGAAAAGTGCTAGAATCTCCATAGGATCTGCAAGAGCTCTATAGAATCTCCAGGGGACCTCCACAGGACCTCCACAGAATCTCAATAGGACCTCCATGGGACCTCCATAGGATTTTAATAGGACCTCCATAGGTTCTCCATAGGACCTCCACAGGACCCCCATAGAATCTCCATGGGACCTCTACAGGACCTCCATAGAATCTCCATAAGACCTCCATGGAACCTCCATAGGTTCTCCATAGGATCTCCACAGGACCTCCACAGAATCTCAATAGGACCTCCACGGGACCTCCATAGGATCTCCATAAGACATCCATAGGACCTCCATAGGACCTCCACAGGGCCTCCATAGGACCTCCACAGGACCTTCATGGGATCTTCATAGGATATCCATAGGTTCTTCATAAGATCTCCATAGAGTTGTCACATGATCTGCCACTGCGGGGACCAACCAGCATCCCCCACACCCTGAAATGCTGGAAAGGACCACTTGGTGATAGTGGTATGGATTTCCTACAGGAGGATGTGTGAAACCATGTTCCTGGGCAACTCTGCAGAGTTCCAATCTCAATGCAAATCCTCCAGGGGCCAGGCTGGAGTGGGTATCTGGTGTGTCGCTGTGTGTCATTGCACAGAATGGGGGCTTCTGCAGTGTGAATGGGAAACCTGCCCAGAGATAGAGGCAGGGATTGGAGTTATGCTGCCACAATCCATGAAATATTAACTGAGGAAACTGGCTAAGCTTGGACTGTAGCGTTGGACAGGAGACAATGATAAGAAGCGCTCTGGGATAGAATGGTGTGGATTTGTTCATCGTGTGTGAAGAGGAAGATGCTGAGGAAATGAAAGCTCTTCCATTCTGTGACTTGGTTG
>NW_012098543.1:18477-25614 GCF_000951045.1 Mandrillus leucophaeus | reverse complement strand
GGATTTGCTGCCCCCTCCTGGTTGAATGCGCATCATGTTGTCAAGCGGCCACCAGATAACTCGCTGGTCCACTCAAAGGCATCACATCCAGAACACTCTGCTGCTGGTCACAGGTGAGACTGTCAGCGACAGTGGTGGCTACTTGGTCCTTGGTGAGAGAGAGTCGCTGGTGTTGGTTCCATGCATGTCCTTTTTTTCTTTGATTCTTTTTAAAAAATTTTTTTGAGATGGAATTTCACTCTGTCGCCCAGGCTGGAGTGCAGTGGCGCGATCTTGGCTCACTACAACCTCTGTCCCCTGATTCTCCTGCCTCAGCCTCCTGAGTAGCTGGGATTACAGGCACCTTCCACCACACCTGGCTAATTTTTGTATTTTCAGTAGGGACAGGATTTCGCCATATTGGCCAGGCTGGTCTTGAACTCCTGACCTCAGGTAATCTGCCCACCTGGACCTCCCAAAGTGCTGGGATTACAGGCGTGAGTCACCGCGCCTGGCAGCGTGTCCTTTTTTCTTCCTCCGTGGCCATGACACTCATGGGCCCTCCAGCATGCACTGGGACTGCTGAAACAGAGCCGGCTGCAGCTCACCGCATTAACCAAGTCATCAGCAGATCCTTAGGTCCCCTAACCCCAGCTGTGGGTGCTCCTGCTTGCTTCTCAGGAGAGGCTCCTGGTCGAGAGCAGAAGTATTCTTTTTCTTTGTACTGAGGAGTACTCTGCATGTCTGCTGGCATCTATCTTCATCTCTGTTTTATCTGTAGGATTCTGACTGATTGTGTGTGTGTGTGTGTGTGTCTGTGTTGTAAGTGTGTCTGCCTGGCTGGCTGCCAGTCATAGGCTTTGTTTTCCTTGACTGGCTTGCTTTCTGCCCGTGTCTCTGTGCCTTACTGAGGAAGAAGTGTGTGAAGAAGTGTGTGAAGTTTGTTCATCGTGTGTGAAGAAGATGCTTGTGTCCCTAGCAGCCGTATAAGATTTGGGCTTCTTCTGGAACATGAAACTATTGACTTTGAGTTCCTCAGAAAACAGTGCTGGCCTTGGACTTCCTATCCTGAAACTCCAAGTCTTATTTCCTACCCTCATGCATGGAAAAGTGCTAGAATCTCCATAGGATCTGCAAGACCTCTATAGAATCTCCAGGGGACCTCCACAGGACCTCCACAGAATCTCAATAGGACCTCCATGGGACCTCCATAGGATTTTAATAGGACCTCCATAGGTTCTCCATAGGACCTCCACAGGACCCCCATAGAATCTCCATGGGACCTCTACAGGACCTCCATAGAATCTCCATAAGACCTCCATGGAACCTCCATAGGTTCTCCATAGGATCTCCACAGGACCTCCACAGAATCTCAATAGGACCTCCATGTGACCTCCATAGGATCTCCATAGGACTTTCATAGGACCTCCATAGTTTCTCCATAGGACCTCCACAGGACCTCCAAAGAATCTCAGTAGGACCTCCACGGGACCTCCATAGGATCTCCATAAGACATCCACAGGACCTCCATAGGTTCTCCATAGGGCCTCCATAGGACCTCCACAGGACCTCCATGGGATCTTCATAGGATATCCATAGGTTCTTCATAAGATCTCCATAGAGTTGTTGTCACATGATCTGCCACTGCAGGGACCAATCAGCATCCCCTACACCCTGAAATGCTGGAAAGGACCACTTGGTGATAGTGGTTACGGATTTCCTACAAGAGGATGTGTGAAACCACGTTCCTGGGCAACTCTGCAGAGTTCCAATCTCAATTCAAATTCTCCAGGGGCCAGGCTGGAGTGGGTGTCTGGTGTGTCGCTGTGCCTCATTGCACGGAATGGGGGCTTCTGCAGTGTTAATGGGAAACCTGCCCAGAGATAGAGGCAGGGATTGGAGTTATGCTGCCACAATCCATGAAATATTAACTGAGGAAACTAGCTAAGCTTGGACTGTAGCGTTGGACAGGAGACAATGATAAGAAGCGCTCTGGGATAGAATGGTGTGGATTTGTTCATCGTGTGTGAAGAGGAAGATGCTGAGGAAATGAAAGCTCTTCCATTCTGTGACTTGGTTGGCAAGAGGAACCAACAGGGCCATCCCAGGAGCAATGACCCCATGGGGGAAGGAGATGGAAGGAGGTGTGTTTAAGACAGTTAACTGAGTCAGAGAGAGAAGCAGAACCTCCCAGTACCTGGAAAGTGTGGTTTGTTTCTCCCAAACTTCCTCTTTCTGACTTCTTTATTTCTCTATGTGGCAGCACCTTCTCTTCATTTCTCCATCAAAACCTCCGAGCTGTTTGAGTTCCTCATATATTCTGATGATCAAACCCTTGTTAGAGGAATAGGTAACGAATGTTTCTCCCTGCTTCTGTAGGTTATGACACTGTTGGTTGTTTCCTGGTTGTTTCCTGAGCTCTGCAGAAGCTTTTTAGTTTGATAAACCCATTTGTCTATTTTTGCTTTTGTTTCCTATGCTTTTAAGGTTTTATTGATAGAATGTTTGCATAGACCAATGTCTTGAAGCGTTTCCTCTGTGTTTTCTTCTATAGTTTCATAGTTTCAGGTCTTCAGGTTTCATTCCGTCTTGAGTAGATTTTGTGTATCGTGAGAGACAGAGGTTGAGTTTTGTTTTTCTGCATGTGGATATCCAGTTATGCCAGAAGCATTTATTGAATAGACTGTCCTTTCCCCAATATATGTTCTTGGCATCATTGTTGATAATTAGTTGGCTGTAATTTCTGGATTTATTTCTAGGTTCTTTGCTCTATTCCATTGTCAATGTGTTTGTTTTTAAGCCAGTGCCTTGCTGTTTTGGTTGCTGTAGCTTTGTAGTGTATTTTGAAGTCAGGTAGTGTGATGTCTCCAACTTTGTTCTTTTTTTCTCTAAATTATGTTGGCTATTTTGGGTATTTTATGGCTCTATATGAATTGTAGAATTTTTTAATATTTCGATGAAGAATGACACTGGTATGTTGACAGGAATTACAATGAATCTGTAGATTGCTCTGGGTACTATGGTCCTTTTAATAAATATTTATTATTTGAATGTATGAACAGGAGGTATCTTTCCAGTTTTTTCCTGTCCTCTTTAATTTTTTTTTATCAGAGCTTTATAATTTTGTTTGTAGAGGTTTTTACCTTGTCGGTTAAATTTATTAGTAGGTCTTTCAATGTTTGTGGCTGTTATAAATGGGATTTAATTCCTGAATTCTTTTTCAGCCAATTCTGTTCTTCAGGGTCAAGCATCGTGTAAGTTCCCATTTAGGAATGGAATCTGGAATGAGCAGCAGCTGCACACAAATGCCTTTCTCTGATTTCCACTTCAGAGGAGTCCAGGAGGTGACAAGGCCCATGGAGCATTGTCACATTTGGAACCCAGTCCTATGTGATCCCTAAAACACCACCTGATTAGGTGGAACCTCATCTCTGGAATAACCAAGCCGTGTGTGATCCCCGTAAACCACCACCTGATTGGGTTGAAACTCATCTCTGAAATAACCCCAAGGCCATGTTGGTGTCCTCCATCCTAGTTCAGGTGGTTTCAACATAATGAGATCAGAAAGTTATATGGCCACTTAAAAATGTCAATTGCATGTTATGTAGTACTGCACAAGGGGTTTCCTCTTCCCGTTCTTACCTGGGTAGTGGCTCATTGTCTGACTGGACTCAGGTGAGGCTCATCAGGCAGGTTGGGGTCATGTTGTGAATGAAACACAAAGTCAACCTGTGAGATCATTGGTCTGACAGATCAAGAGCCACCTTGTTTACCATTTAGTGGCCAGGGCAGCCTGTGGTTTTCACCACCATACTTCAATCTCAGCTCCCTAAATGGCCTGACAAATATAGATAGATAGGTAAGAAAACAGAGATATGCCATTCCCTGGTTAAAACAGCTGTTATCTCTAAGACAAAAATTAACAGATGCTGTCAAGGATGTGGAGAGAAGAAACCTTTGTACCTTGGTGGGAACGTAAGTTGGTGCCGCCAATATGGAAACAGTATGGAGGTTCCTCAAGAAACTGAAAGTAGAACAACCACGCCATCTAGTAATCGTACAGTTGGGTATATTTTCAAAAGAAAGGAAATCAGTATAGCAAAGAGATATCTGTATCACCATGTGTATTGCTGCAGTATTCACAATAGCCAAGATATGGAATCAACCTATGTCCATCAATGAATGAATGGATAAGGAACATGTGGTCTATATACACCATGAAATAATAGTCAGCCAAAAAAAAGAAGGAAATTGTACCATGTTCAGCAACACAGATGAATCTGGAGGACATTATGTTCGGTGACATAAGCCAGGCCCAGAAAGAGGAACATTGCATGTTCTCACTCATGCGGGAGCTACAAAACTGGGCCTCGTGATGGCAGAGAGTAGAATGGTGGTCAACAGAGGCTGGCAAGGGAGTGTGGAGGAGGTGGATGGAGAGAGGTTGGTGGATGGGTGCAGAAATACAGGTGTAGAGAAGGAGTAAGTTCCAGGGCCTGAAAGCTCAGTAGGATGACCATAGTCAGCAACAAATTACTGTATATTCCGCATGAGCTAGAAGTGAAGATTTGAAATGCTCTCAACACAGAAATTATAAATGTTGGCCAGGTGCAGTGGCTCAGGCCTGTAATCCCAGCACCCTGGGAGGCCTAGACAGGCGGATCACCTAAGATCAGTATTTCGAGACCAGCCTGGGCAACACGGTGAAACCCCATCTCCAATAAAAATACAAAAATTAGCCAGGCGTTTTGGTGCACGCCTGTAATCCTAGCTACGCGGGAGGCCGAGGGAGGAGAACTGCTTGAACCTGGGAGACATAGATTGCATTGAGCCAAGATCGCGCCCCTGCACTCCAGCCTGGGCGACAGTGAAAGACTTGGTCTGAAAAAAACAAATATGTGTATATAAATGTTTGGGGTGATGGATGTCCTGGGAACCTTTATTGGATCATTACGCATTGCATGCATGAATCAGATTACCACATGCTCCCAAGAAATATGTATGATTATTCTCTATCAAATTAAAAATGTGCTATTGACCAATAATTTGAAGTGGATTGTAGGTCACCAAATGAAAGTCAGCATTCCAGTGCCTGTGTCCAGCGGCCCTTGTGGTTTCCATGTTGAACAGAACCTTCCAGTATTTCCTGATGTGTAACCACTATTTTGGATTACATAGAGTTATCTACTTCCTTTATTTATGGGGTCTATTTTGAGTTTGCCTCCCTATAAAATAAATGTTGCCTCCTTTTGAGCTTCATGTGCTGAAATAGCCGTGCATGGCTTCTTTTTATACTCTTGTGTCTTTACTCAACCTCATGATCGAAGGTTGGTTTGTGTTACTCTTTGTAGATTTCGTCTATGCCTTTGCATGTGCTCAGAGTATCCCATGGTGGAATTGAACCACACTTGTTTCTTTTGTTTTAGATGTATTTTTGGGCTTTATGGCTGGTGTCTAATATGAGCACCAATCCTGTCCATGTTGTTGTGAATGAAACCTCACCATACGAACACATTTTCCTCTAGGTTCTGTACTTTATGTTCATAGCTATGTGTCTCTTCTTTTTAGTTAGGTACTTCTGATATTCTCCCCAAATTGATTGAAGTAATTTGCAGTCCTACCACGGATGTATTGGATTTCTAAGTCAGCCCTACTACCTATGACTTTGATGCTGTCATTTTCATCATGCGAAATGAATACCTCAACATTGATCCCTCTCTTCGGGAATGATTGGCAGATAGTCCAGAAAGCACAGGCTGTAGATTTTCTTGCAGAACCTCCTGGGATCATCACATCTGTCCCCGAGGTTCCACCACTCCGAAGGGTGCACTGTCCTCTCTGCTGTTCACCTCCCGGCTGCCTCTTGGGGGCTTCTCTGGCTGCGCAGAGCCTCAAATAACAGAATCCCGAGGACCACCAGGATCAAGCCAGCCATGCCCATGCGGATGAGATTCTCCACTGTGTAATCCTGTGGATGTGAGGCTGGGGATCATGGACAAAGAGGCGACAGAGGTGAGGGCAGATCAGCATCACCCAGGACCTCTGGATGCCCACCCAGCACACGCCCCCCATCTCCTGTTGACAGACCCTGACCCTCTGTGCCAGTCCCATAACTGAGAGCATCTCCTCACTCATCAGTCTTGGGGTCTGACTTGTTTTGTGATGGGCTGAGGGTCTCAGCTCCTCCTGAGAATGAAAACAGAGGGGGAGAGCCCTGAGCCAGCCTCTCCCCTGAGCTCTGCGTTCTTATTTTTCCAGGCCTCATGACGTGGCTTTTACAGAGTTCCTCAATAAATCCTCCCTCTCCTGGAGCAGGGTTCCCTCCAGTCTCCTCACGGAACTAGTTCAGTTTTCCTGTGTTCTGTGAATTTAAACATTGCTCCTGAGTCATCTGGGGGAGAGTTTTCTTGCACCTCGAGGGCTCAGGATCTGCAAGGAAAGTGGTCCCCAGTACAGGGTCACTGAGCCCTGTGTGCTGTCTGTGCAGCCTGGGACACAGGAGCACATAAGCCGATTCCCCCTGAGATGAGAGTTTCACAGATCCCCCAGTGGAGGACCCAGGCTGCGTGGATGAAGGGTTGGTCCTCAGGGGCTCCTGAATGTCAGGAGCACAAAGCGGTGAAAGTCTGGGGCTGCCTCCTTTTCACTCCAGCTCAGCCACTACCCCTGAGGTTTCACCTTCCATTTAATCTCTAGGTAGCTAGTTATTCATATAGGCAGCAACAGGTAGAATGTGATACACACACCAAAAAACACAAACACAAATAGAAATCTATGTTATATATATGGTGGGCCCTAAAAGCTCTCTCTGCTTTCTGAACAAACATCTGAAACCACAATAGTGGAAAGTTACCAGTCACAGGGATAGTTTTAGATGTATGGGTAGAGATCTATATTTATGTGTGAGTATATATTATCTGTATACATATACAGATAACTAGGTTTTAATGTCACATAAGATGTCGGTGTGACACATATGTGTATGTGCAGAGATGGTGAAAGAGAGAGAGGGAGTTCAGCTGCACAGTGTAGGTTGATTACTTGACATAGATGAGAAGCAGGCAGGTCTGGGCTGAGCTGTGTCATCAGTGAAGGTCACACTTGGAGGTGACACTGAAGCTGATTCCTCAGTAGGAAAAAGAGGCAGGAAAGAGGCGC
>NW_012098543.1:16645-18037 GCF_000951045.1 Mandrillus leucophaeus | reverse complement strand
AAAAAGGCCAGTATGAGATTAAAAACCCAAATAAAAAATGTGGTCAGCGGCACAGAAGAGGAGCCGTGCACAGTCCCTGAGCTGCTGCGGGAGCAGGTGCAGCTCCCTGTGATGCTCAGGTGTGCGCTGAGTGCTGGGGAGGCTGCCAGGGGAGACAAGGAGAGGGTCAGGTGGCACCTGAATTCTTCTCCCTCCAGGAGCGCGTCTGCTGGGGGTTGGGACCCAGAGCTCTGATTCTGAGGTGGAGACATGAGGAGGGGAGCGGGTGGGGCCTCCGTCTTCCACCTTCAGTCTAATCTCATCTCCTCCAAGGTTCACCCCTGTGTCCTCCCAGCCCTCCCTGCTCTTTACCCTACTGGGACTTCAGGGGTGGGAGCCAGGGGTGGGAGGTCCCCGTCTATTTCCACCCTCCCATGGGCTGGATTCTCCCCCTTCACTCCCCTGTTTTCTAGTGTCCCAGAGCTCTCCTGGGTGCAGAGCCTGAGCTGAGCCTTTGAGCTCAGAGAAGACAGGGTCAGGGCCCTCACCTGAGACCACGAGCTCCAGGAGGTCACTCGCTTGACCCTGAGGGGTTGAGGGGCTGGTCCTCAGGACCTCTGGGGTCAGGGCAGGGAGGTGAGGGCTGGGGCTGCCTTGCTCCCCACATGAACCCAGCTGCTTTTCCCCTAGGCTGGGCCCCAACACCTCCCTCTGCCTTGAACCCCCCACGCCTCACCAGCCCAGCCTCAGAGTCCCTGGGACACAAGCCTGTCCTTGAGGGGAGGGGAATGGGAATCTTTAGGAGACTCAGACTGCCCTGGGGGAGGCCGCGCTCCCCAAGAGGCCTCAGTGACTCACCAGGGGTGGAGCGTGGCCCTGTGGGTGGGGGGCTGGAGTCTCCAGAGGGTCCTGCAAGGAGCGCAGGAGGCGGGTGAGGGACTCGGGCCGTCCATGGAGTGCAGCCTTCCACTCCCCCTCTCCTGCATCCGCCCAGTGGATCCCCTGGAACCATTTCTCTGCCCACCTGGTACCTTCTGCATGCCAGGCAAGGAGAATGGGTGGCCATGCCTAGGAGAAGCTCTGTTGGCCTCTCCCCTCTCAGGGCTGCGTCCCCTCTGGCTAAGCCTCCCTCACTCCATCCCAGCTGAGATCTCCGGGGGCCGGGCCTGAGCTGAGCCTTTGAGCTCAGAGGGGACAGGATCAGGACCCTCACCTGAGACCACGAGCTCCAGGGGGTCACTGGGGACAGACAGCAGGTGGGGGTTGGAGCTGTGTGAGCTGTAGCACCTGTAGGTCCCCGCGTGGGCTGAGGTCACAGGACCCATGGGGAATTCAGCCTGGTGCTGCTGAGCCTGGTGCTCTGATCTCAGACGCAGCGGGGGATGGGCTGCCCCCTCCTTGGTCAGAAGGAAA
>NW_012098543.1:9760-11945 GCF_000951045.1 Mandrillus leucophaeus | reverse complement strand
GGTGAGGGTGGCCGAGGCCTCCTCCTCCCATGTCAGAGCCTCCCCATGGGGTCTCCCTCACGCCTGCAGCCCGTCCGTCCACACATCACTCTGGGTCCTTTCCAGAGTCAGTCACCAGCCAGACTCCCCACAGCCTGTCAGCTGCCCCGAAAGTGGATTAGAGAAGGCCGTGGTCCCTCACCTGAGGCCAGAATCTCCAGGGGGTCACTGCGGTGGGACCACACCTGGGGGGTGTTCCTATAATACTAATAGCATCTGAACGTCCACCTGTGGCTGGGGGTCACGGGGCCCACAGGGAACAGGGCCTGGAACTGCCCACTGTGGAGCTGCTGTGAGTCCAGGGTCTGGGGGAGCCTGTGTTCTCCTTCCTCAATCAGAACAAAATGGTGATATCCCTTCGGTGAGCCACATTGGAGGGTCACGTTCCCTCCTGAGGCCACCACAGGGCTGGGCAGGACTGAGAGGGTGGGTTTGCTGTAGAATCCTAGGAGAGAAGGAGGCACCGTGTTAAATGGGCTCCCACCTCCCGCATCATCCCCAGGGCTGGGCTGTGAGAGGGAGATGCCCCTGAGAGCCGACCCTCTTCCTGAGGACAGAGCCTGGGGCTGGGACCCCTGAATGTCCTCTCACCTGTCACCACCAGCTCCAGGGGGTCACTGGGCTCTGACCGGCCTTCAGGGCTGAGATAGTAACAGTGAAATCTCCCTGCATGGTGCTCTGTCGTGTATGGGATGGAGAATCTGGCCTTGTTCCTGGGCTCCAGTGGTTTCTGTGTGTCCCAGGGCTCTGTACTTCCCTCTTTATCCAGACGGTACTCCTGGGCCTCCAGGGTCCCCCGACACCAGATGGTCACGGGGTTCCCCCGGATGATCACAGAGCCTGGCTCAGCCCAGAGGGTGGGTTTGGGGAGGGGCCCTGGAAGGAAATCAGAGGCTGCATCCCAAGACGTCCCCACACTCAGATCCCAGCTCCCAGCCCCAGGAACCCCCGTCATCGCCATCAGTCACCCAGAACTGCGGTCTCTTCCCCCAGCTGCCCATGTGTGGCCCCTGTCCCTAGTGAGGAGGAGGGACCTGGGATAGCTGGGGACAGACTCACCTGCCTGCACGTGGGTCCTGGTGTCCAGACTCAGCCCTGGAAGAGAGTTCCCGGTGAGGGATTTGCCCCTGAAGCCTGAGCAGACCCTCCTCGCCCTGGTGCCTCCTGAGTTTTTGAGGACTCCTGATGGACCAGGGCTTGTGTGTGGGGTGGGGTCCCTCCAAGACTCGGATCTCCCCCTCCCCATCTTGAAATCTCACCAAGGCAGAGCAGGGCTGTGAGGGCGGGGGTCATGGCGTCTCCTCCCAGTGGCCCCGGGCTCCGCAGATGGATGAACCCTCGGTGCTGGCAGGACAGAGACACACAGGGTGTGGCCGCTCGGAGGCTGGGTCCTTCTTGTTATGGGGTTGTCTCATCCTCAGCCCACAGGAAGGGGAACTGCCCTCCCCAGGAGCCTGGCTCTCATTTCCCCAGGGCTGAGGTGGGGGCGGGCACCAGGCTCTCTGCAGACATTTCAGAGAGAAATGGGGTCTCCCTCCCTCCTCCAGCCCGTCCATCGGCTCAGCATTGCGGGGTCCTTACCTTGCCAGTTATCTCTCCAGCCCTGGAGATGCTTCAGGGAAGATGCAGGTCCACGCTGCAGGCAGACCCAGATCAGCAGAGATGCACCTGACACCGGGCTGTGCAGCCCAGGCTGAGCCGCGTGTGGCAGTGAGCACACAGGAGAAATGCAGGGTCCACCGTGGTGGCTCACGCCTGGAATCCCAGCACTTCAGGAGGCTGAGGCGGGTGATGGCTTGAGGCCAGGAGCTTCAGACAGTCCTGGGCAACATACTGCGATCCTGTCTCTACAGAAAAGAAAAAAGTGAGTTGGGCATGGAAGCTCGTGCCTGTGGTCCCTGCTACTCAGGAGACTGAGGTGGGAGGATCACTTGGGCCCAGGAGGCGGAGGCTGCAGGAAGCTGTGTCACCCCTCGGCATTCCAACCTGGGCGACACGGCAAGATCCTGTCTGAAAAGGAGAAATAGGGATAAAAGAGAAATTATATATAGGGATAAAAAAGAAATTATAAAAGGGGATAAAGAGAAATTATATGTGTATGTTTCATTGTAATCTGTAATCTGATTCTGGGGGAGGGGAGCTGATT
>NW_012098543.1:3967-7779 GCF_000951045.1 Mandrillus leucophaeus | reverse complement strand
AAAAAAAAAAAAAATACAAAAAATTATCCAGTCGTGGTGGTGAGTGCTTGTAATCCCAGCTATTCGGGAAGCTGAGGCAGGTTCAATCTCTTGAACCTGGGAGGTGGAGGCTGCAATGTGCTGAGATCAGGCCAATGCACTTCAGCTGGGACAAGAGGGAAACTGTGGGCTGGGCACGGTGCCTCACACCTGTAATCCCAGCACTTTGGGAGGTTGAGGAGGGTGGATCACGAGGTCAGGAGATCGAGATCATCCTGGCTAACACTGTGAAATCCCGTCTCTACTAAAAATACAAAAATTAAACGGGCGTCGTGGCGGTGCCGGTAGTACCAGCTACACGGGAGGCTGAGGCAGAAGAATGGTGTGAACCCAGAAGGCGGAGCTTGCAGTGAGCCGAGATTGCACCACTGCACTCCAGTCTGGGCGACAGAGTGAGACTCCGTCTCCAAAAAAAAAAAGTGAAACTGTGTCTCAAAAAAAAAAACAAAAAACAAAGTAATTTACTAGCCGTATATACCTACTATGCAAACATAACAAAATGAAAAACATAATTTAATCTAGGACAAGACAGCTGAAATAGTAAATATATACATTAGGATAAAATGTTCATTAAATTTTTCATACCGTATCATGGAAAGAACAGAAATTGAACAATAGAAAATATTAATATATACAGGAAGTGGAATGACAAGAAAGAACGTGTCTGTCACGGTTTCAGAATAAAAGAAGGAAGAAGGATGTTAGTTTACGATATGCATGAAGCGCTAATGGTTGAAAGTTTTATAGAACTGAAAACATCAGTTTATAACTAAATTTAATATCTCGATCATGGTAAAGTGAAAAACATGAGGCATCAATTTAAAATAATCCTAAAACTACCAGAGAAAATGTAAATGACCCTTGAATGAATGAAAAGGTCATCGGGCCTGGAGTTTGAAAAAGCAAACAGCAGCCCCAGAAGATACAGGAGAAACCACCACAAGGGCTTAATTGTGAGGAGAGAGCTCTGTGCTGGGACTAGTTATTACTATTATAAGTATTATTTATTATTATTATTATTATTAGTTTTTGAGATGGAATTTCGCTCTTGTTGTCCAGGCTGGAGTGCAATGGCGCGATCTTGGCTCACTGCAACCTGGCCTCGTTATTATTAAAGGACTAAGTTTCAGAGTCAGCTCTGGATAAATCCTAAAACACAAGGAGACTCAGGACATTTGAGTCGTCAGGTCAGGTGGTGGTCTTATGAGGAATAAGGAGGGCGTTTTTAGTGTCCTTTTATCAGGTACCACAATAATAACAGACAAAGAGAGAGATTGAGACAGACATAGAGAGAGATGGAGAGACAGAGAAAAAGAGAGAGATATTGAGACAGACAGAGGGAGAGGGAGACAGAGAGAGAGAGAGAGAGAGAGAGAGAGAGAGCGCGCGCGCCAGGCATCGCTGGAGCTGCAAGGCTGCAGATATGTTTGCATCTAGGCCTTTCTGAAAGCCATACTAAAGATGTAAATCAGGGAGTGGAATAATGAACCCCAAATGGAGAAGATGAGATGCTACTGTGAATAAAAGAAGTCAACAGTACATTCGAAAAACTAATAAGCATAGATCTATCTGTAATCTGTGTATATACAAGTATATACATTTCTACTAAGAATCTGAAAGAACAAGGAAATGGATTTGCGTCTCTGGAGCCTCCAGAAAGGAATGCAGCCACGTCATGGCCTTGATTTTGTCCTAAAAGACCTGTTCAGAATTCTGATATTCAGAACTGTGAGATAATGAGTTTGTGTTGCTGAAGCTGTTCAATATGTAGTAATTTGTTATGGCAGCAATAGCAAACCAATACTAACACAAACAGCCTTTGAAAAGAAAAATAGTTGATATTTCATAATTTTAAATCAACAGTCTGTGAAGAAGAGAAAGTTATACACTTTCACTCAACCAACCACATGTCCTTAAAATTTACAATTTACAAAGCATCAATTGAGACACAATGGAGGATTTGGAGAAATATTGATCAGACTTTGATAAAGTGAACAAAATATTTGTGAGAGCTGAATGGCACAAATATTCAATCTGATGTGCATTTATGATGTTTCGATTGTTTCTATATATTGTAAATTTGTATAGAAACATTTCTGGAATATACATATAGCAACAAAGTGGGAATGTGTATTTCTTCATATATTTCTTTTTGAAACAAGGTCTCTCTCTGTTGCTCCATCTGAAGAACAATGCCACTGCACTCCAGCCTGGGCAACAGAGCAAGACTCCATTAAAAAAAAAAAAAAAAGAAGAAATCAGAAGTATTTCTATATGTCAACAGTCAACAACCTGAAAGAGAGAAAAAAAAAAAAACTCATCCCGTTTACAATATCCAGACATAAAATTAAATACCTAGGAATTGACTTAACCAAAGAAGCAAAAGATCACTATAATGAAAACTATAAAACGCTGATGAAAGAAATTGAAGAAGGCACCATAAAATGGAAACATATTCCATGTTCATGGATTGGAAGAACCAATATTGTTAGAATGTCCATAGTACCCAAAGCAATCTACAGATTAAATGCAATGCACATCAAACACCAATGACATTCTTCCCACAAATAGAAAAAAAAGTCCTAAAATGTATGAATCACAAAAGACCCAGAATAGTCAAAGCTATCCTAAGCAAAAAGAATAAAGCTGGAGGCATCACATTACCTGATTTCAAATCATACTACAGAGCTATAGTAACCAAAACAGCATGGTAGAGGCATAAAAGCAGACACATATGTCAACGGAATGGAACAGAGACCCCAGACACAAATCCATACACCAACAGTGTATGGATTTCAACAAAGGTGCCAAGAGTATACACTGGCAAAAGACATTCTCTTCAATAAATGGTGCTGGGAAAACTCGATATTCATACTCAGAAAAAGGAAACCAGACCCCCATCTTTTGCCACATACAAAAATCAAATCAAAGTGGATTAAAGACTTAAATCTAAGACCTCAAATTGTGAAATGACTACAAGAAAACAGGGGGAAATCTCCGGGACATTGGTCTGGGCAAAATTTTTTTGAGCAATACCCCAGAAGTACAGGCAACCAAAGCAAAAACGGACAAATGGGGTCAAATCAAGTTAAGAAGCTGCAGAGCAAAGATACAATTAACAAACATTCCCACGGAATGGGAGAAAATATTTGCAAACCCCCATTTGACAAGGAATCCCTAATAACTAGAATAAGGAGCTCAAAAGACTCTATATGAAGAAATCTAATATTTCAATCAAAAAATGGGCAAATATTTGAATAACCATTTCTCAAAAGAATACAGATGGCAAAGAGGCATATGAAAAGGTGCTCAACATCACTGATCATCAGAGAAATGCAAATCAAAACTACAATGAGATATCATCTCACACCAGTTAAAATGGCCTTAAACCAAAAAAACAGGCAATAACAAATACTGGTGAGAATGTGGAAAACAGGGAACCCTTGTATACTGGTAGTGGGAATCTAGATTATTACAAGCAGTATGGAGAAGTGTGGAGGTTCCTCAAAAAACTAAAGCTAGAGGTACCGTATGAGCCAGTAATCCCACTGCTGGGCATATACCCAAAAGAAAGAAAATCAGTCTATCAAAGAGATATCTGCACTCCTATGTTGCCCAAGCTGGAGTGCAGTGGTGCGATTTTGGCTCACTGCAACCTTCGCCTCCCGGGTTCAAGTGATTCTTCTGCCTCAGCCTCCTGGGTAGCTAGGATTACAGGCGCCTGCCACCACGCCTGGCTAATTTTTGTATTTTTAGTAGAGATGAGGTTTTGC
>NW_012098543.1:0-332 GCF_000951045.1 Mandrillus leucophaeus | reverse complement strand
ATTCCAGTCCGTGGGTTCCTAAGTAGGGCGGTTGGTTCTGCCTTTACACAGGATACAAGATCTCTAAAAACACAATTATCTCAGGGTCGTTCAAGCGCTCAGTTCGACCCTTTGAGAAAAAGCCCAACCACGGAACAAGCAGTGCAGACCGCCTGGGCCCGCTTACGTGCTCCAGCACGTCTTGGGAGAAGGAGTCCTGTATCAACCAGGCCTGGGCCATCTACCAGCCAAAAAGCAATAGAGAATCAGGAGCACAGGTGAGTTGAAGCACACAACGTTCCAAGGCCAGAAAATGAGCAAGTCAGAAATGATTACAAGAGACAACTCCAGGT
>NW_012098542.1:0-1373 GCF_000951045.1 Mandrillus leucophaeus | reverse complement strand
TGACACCCTGATCTTGGACTTCCAGCCTCCAGAAACATGAGAAATAAATTTGTGTTGTTTATAAGCCACCCAGTCTATGATATTTTGTTACACAGCTGGAACTGAGACAGACACTAATCCTACTGTGAGGGCCCCACCTTCAAGACCCCACCTAACTCTAGTTATCTCCCAAAGGCCCCATCTCCTAGCACCATTGCACTGGGGGTTAAGATGTCAACAAACATATTTTCTTTTAAGAAAATTGCACATATAATTTTTTTGAGACAAGGTCTCTCTCTGTTGCTCAGTCTGGAGTACAGTGGCACGATCTTGGCTCACTGCAGCCTTGGCTTCCTGGGCTCAAGCAATCCTCCCACCTCAGCCTCCCAAAGTAGCTGGGACTACAGGGGCCCACCACCATGCCTGGCCATTTTTTTTTTTTTTTTTACATAGAGGTGGAGTCTCACTATGTTGCCCAGGCTGGTCTTGAACTCCTGGCCTCAAGTAATCCACTCACCTTGGCCTCCCAAAGTGCTAGGATTACAGGAGTGAGCCATTGCACCTGGTCAAAAATATATTTTCTTTTTCTTTTACTTTTGGCAAGCTGTGATCAACATATAGATTTTGAGGATACACAAACATTCAGTCTATAACAGATACTTTAGCCCAAAGCAATCTGATCCTCATTAATGAACTACTGAAAGCATCATCTCTCCTATTATAAAAGTAACACATGCTTGTGTTAAAAAGAAAAAAAAAAATGTAATAGAAGCAAAGAGTAGAACGTGTCAGGCCACCTCCAGTCTCCCTCCCCAAAGATAACCACTATCTTGTGTACAAGGAGGCCTCTTACAAAACTTAAAGAGACTGGAAGCAAGTGGAAATCACGGTCTTTTCATGTTTCAGGCAAAACATCAGTAAGGCTGTGGGAATCTTTGGATTGTAGCATTTTAGACAGCTCGACCATTATATCTTATATATTGATATTTTTAAAGTAAAGAAAGTAGATGTAAAAATCTCTAGCCTAAGATTTTATCCTTATCCTTGAAAGACGGCTGGAGGCCAATCCCTCAGGGTGATCCCCTCTCCAGTCCTTGGGCTCATGACCTAAGGAGGATGACATATGTGACCAGGGGCTCTGGGACCACCCCAAGGATTCAGTAAGTTCTCAGCAGGCCTCTGCCTCGAGCCCTGCAGGCTGAGCCCTAGCAGACCCTGAGAGGCCGCTGAGTCCAGCTCCTCCACTGCAGTGATGAGGAGTTAAGGCCCAGAGGGCGCGAGCTGCTTTCTCAGGGTCACACAGCCCAGGGGCTCATGCTCCCAGCCAGGGCTTCCCAAAGCCCTCCATGACACTGTAAAACTTACACTGGGCCAGGCATGGTGGCTCATGCCTG
>NW_012098541.1:0-1270 GCF_000951045.1 Mandrillus leucophaeus | reverse complement strand
CACTAGCTTCAGCCACGCCTGCACGGAGACCAGGCAGTTCACCTGCGGCAGGTGGCAGCTGAGCCTTGGCCCCGGTGGGCCCTGCTGGGGGCCCAGTATTAGAGATGGGGGGCCCTCCTGCTCTTGGCAGTGAACCAGAAATATTCACCTGGGAGGAGGAGAAATAACAAATTATTCATCAAACAGACTATGGCTGGGAAAAAGCTAAATTTACTCTGAGAAGACAAGCCAACAAGGTATCTTATGCCAGGCTCTGGGGGCTCAAATTCCAGGGCCGCTTTCACTGGGGCTGGCTGTGATGCTCATTGAGGACCCAGGCAGGGTGATCTAGGGATGGGTTGGAATTAAAATCAGAATCATTGTCTCCTTTTTAAATTTTCCAGCAGTGCTGTGGGCTGATACCACTTTCACACATACAGAGAATCATCAAGGTCTGGCTTAAAAAAGAGTTCGGTTGAAGGAATGGTTTGCCAGAAAAAAAAAAAAATAAATAAAAAATAAATGAAATGAAGGAGAGGTTTTTTTTTTGTTTTTTTTTTTTTTGAGTCAGGGTCTAACTCTCTCACCCAGGTTGGAGAGCAGTGGCACAACTGTGGCTCACTGCAGCCTTGACTTCCTGGGCTCAGGTGATTCTCCCACTTCAGCCTCCCAAGTAGCGGGGACCACAGGTGCACTCCACCACACTCAGATAATTTTTAAAACAATTTTTGTAGAGATGGAGTTTTTGCATGTTGCCCTGGCTGGTCTCAAACTCCTGGGTTCAAGTGATCCGCCCAACTCAGCCTCCCAAAGTTCTGGGATTAGAGATGTCAGCAACGATACCAGCCCCATCACTACATTTGATTGTGGTTCAACTAGACAGGAAGCTCTGCTTCAGGGAGGCAGACATGACCATTCATTCACTCACTTATTATTCACATAGTTACTGAGCATCTGCTCTGTTCCAGACCCTGTTCCAGGAACTGAGAGTATAGCACTGGTCAGGACAGACATATTCCTTGTCCTTAGGAGGGTTATAGTCTAGTCAGAGAGACTGACATTAAAAGGCATACTCTGGCTGGGTTCACTCCTGCAATCCCAGCACTTTGGGAGGCCGAGGCAGGCAGATCACCTGAGGCCAGGAGTTCAAGACTAGCCTGGCCAACATGGCGAAATCCTGTCTCTACTAAAAATACAAAAATTAGCTGGATGTGTTGGCACACGCCTATAGAGACTTGGGAGGCTGAGGCACAAGAATGGCTTGAACCCGGGAGGTGGAGGTTGATGTGAG
>NW_012098540.1:0-1271 GCF_000951045.1 Mandrillus leucophaeus | reverse complement strand
GGGTTTCACCATGTTGGTCAGGCTGGTCTCAAACTCCTGACCTCAGGTGATCCACCCACCTCGGCCTCCCAAAGTGCTGGGATTACAGGTGTGAGCCACCATGCCTGGCTGAGAAGTATTCTGTGTTTATAAGCCACCCAGTTTAGGGCATCTTGTTATAGCAGCTCACATGGACTAAGATAGTTGCTTATTTTTTTGTTTTTTGTTTTTCTCTCTAGCCTTATTCCAAACACTATCTGTGAAATTATTGGTTTATTGTGCTAGTTATACATATTTTTCTAATACAATAATTTCTAATACCTACTAACCTAAAACACGTATGTCACATGGTCCATGAATGGTACATGTGCTCAGCTATAAAAAACACACTAGTTTCTCGGACCAGACATAAATTCTACTCTTAAGGAGGTTTTGGGTGAACTGGGGAGATGGACAGTGTTATGGGCTTAATTGTGTCCCCTCCCTGCCATTCATATATTGAAGTCCTAAGCCCCGGAACCTTAGAATGTAATCATATTTGGAAGTAAGGGTTTTAAAGAGGTGATTAAGTTAAAATGCAGCACCATCGTAGCTTGCCGCAGTCTCAAACTCCTGCGCTCAAGCAGTCCTCCTGCCTCGGCCTCCCAAAGTGTTGGGATTACAGGCGTGAGCCACCACGCCCAAGTTTTTTGTATTTTTTATAGAGACAGGGTTTTGCCATGTTGCCCAAGCTGGTCTTGCACTCCTGCGCTCAAGCAGTCCTCCTGCCTCAGCCTCCCAAGTAGCTGGGATTACAGGCACCCACCACCACGCCCGGCTAAGTTTTGTATTTTTAGTAGAGATGGGGTTTTGCCATGTTGGCCAGGCTGGTCTCAAACTCCTGACCTCAGGTGATCCACCCGCCTTGGCCTCCTAATATGCTGGGATTACAGGCGTGAGTCACTGCGCCCAGACTGTTTACTTCTTCTTAACACTGCTGCCATGGACTTATGTGTCCCTCATAAATGCATGTGCTGAAACCTAATCGCCAATGTGAGGATACGAGGGGCTCTTGAAAGGTGAGTAGGTCATGGGGGAGAAGTTCTCAGGAATGGGATTAGTGCCCTTCTGTAAGAGGCACCAGAGAGCTCCCTCGCCCCTTCTGCCACGTGAGGACACGGCGATAAGGCACCATCTGTGAACCAGGAAGTGGGCCCTCCGCACACACCAAATCTACCTGCACATTGATCTCGGCCCTCCTGGCCTTCAAAACTGTGAGGAATACATTTCTGTTTTTTTGTTTTTTTTTTTTT
>NW_012098539.1:0-1510 GCF_000951045.1 Mandrillus leucophaeus | reverse complement strand
TTTTTTTTGAGATTGAGTCTTACTCTGTCGCCCAGGCTGGAGTGCAGTGGCACGATCTCGGCTCACTGCAACCTCCCGCTCCCAGGTTCAAGTGATTCTGCCACCTCAGCTTCCCGAGTAGCTGGAATTACAGGCGTGTGCCACCACACCCAGCTGTTTTTTTGTAATTTTTCTAAGACAGAATCTTGCTCTGTCACCCAGGCTGGAGTGCAATGGCATGATCTCAGCTCACTGCAACCTCTGCCTCCCGGGTTCAAGCCATCCTCCTGCCTCAGCCTCCCAAGTGGCTGGGATTACAGGCACTCGCCGCCAGGCCTGGCTAATTTTTTTGTATTTTTAGTAGAGATGGGGTTTCGCCCTATTGGCCAGGCTGGTCTCAAACTCCTGGCCTCAAGTGATCTACCCACCTCCGCCTCCCAAAGTGCTGGGATTATAGGCATGAGCCACCACACCCAGCCTGTCTTTGACATTTTTAAAGACTATAGGCCAAACATGTAGAATGCCCTCAATTTTGGTTTCCTTTTGTTTAGATTTAGATAGGAATATTGCAGAATATGCTGGATTCTTCTTATTGTGTGGCGTACAGTTTCCATTCATCCTATTCCGAGGGATGCTCACTTAGACCCCTTGATAAAGTGGTGTCTGCCAGACTCATTGCTACGAAGTGACTCTTTTCCCTTTATTTTTTTTATTTTTTTTTTGAGACGGAGTCTTGCTCTTGTTGCCCAGGCTGGAGTGCAATGGCATGATCTCGGCTCACTGCAACCTCTGCCTCCCAGGTTCAAGCGATTCTCCTGCCTCAGGCTCCAGAGTAGCTGGGATTACAGGGGCCTACCACCACGCCCAGCTAATTTTTTGTATTTTTAGTAGAGACGGGGTTTCACTATGTTGGCCAGGCTGGTCTCCAACTCCTGACCTCAGGCGATCTACCCACCTCGGCCTCCCAAAGTGCTGGGATTACAGGCGTGAGCCACCACGCCCGGCCTTGTTTTATTTATTTTAATCAAATAGACACCAGTGAAACCACTAACCAACAGGTGCAAGAGAACACTGACAATATTAACCTCTCTGTTCCTCCTCCATACCAGTCTCCTGCTTCCCACATCCAAGTAACCACCTGAATGTTGTGTTTATCATTCCCTTGATTTTAAAAAGCACCTGCTTTTTGAAAGCAGGCTCTTCTGCTTGTCTTTTATATACAGAACTGAAGCAGCTGAGGTCATGACTAGAGTCCCTGTTTACTGCTGAATTACCAAATGCCCTACATTCAGGATCAGCATGTTACCGAACAGAGCCTGCAAGTGGCAGTGTCAGTTTTCACCACAGCAGCAGGTCAGGCTATATTTAACATGCATCCTCTTCTCTGCTGAAGAGCTGCAGCTGTGGCTCTGTTAGTCTGTGAACAAGGAGGACAAGTGGGAACTGAGGGACTTTAATGGAAAGTTGTAACAGGATTCGGTTAACTCAATCATAAATTAAATGGGCCTGTATTTAAACGTCTAAGACAGTC
>NW_012098538.1:0-1296 GCF_000951045.1 Mandrillus leucophaeus | reverse complement strand
CTTCCTATCAACATGCACTGTGGATAGGCCTCTTCAAAGTCTTAGGAACATGCCCAGTAACAACAGAGCATTACTCAAAACCAGTAAGTCCCCCCCTTGATTTCCACCTGCCACAATATTAAATAGGGCTCAGTTTTCAAATAATATATCATGGCTCACTACTGATCAAAATTTATCCAACTTGACATTTCCTGGACCCGTGCCATATATGCAATTCCTAGGCTTCAGACTGATCCATTAATTTCTACTTCACTCACCTGTCACCTAGACAATCATTAATTTATTATCTCTTTAGTCTTTCCTAATATTTAACTAGAATTCTTTTACTTAACTAGAACTTACATTTTAAAATGGTGGGTTAACTTTAACCCAGACATTTCTGTCAAAGAAGACAAAGAGGAATAAATTTTAGCTAAAAACAGATGTAAGATGATGATGGAAAAATTGGTTTAAACAAATGCTTTCACTGAAGATATTTTCCTGGCACGTTGAAACAAGTTGCTGATAAATCTTCAGGATACAGCATCTATCTCCCAAATCCTATAAAAATTAGATTCTCTGCTACTTTCCCTTGCTCTTCCAGATTCTATCTTCAGAAATTCCTTTCCACTAAAGGATGCTGACTGTGCAGCATCTGAATTGCCAGATAATTAGTACTGTGGTTTGTTAAACTAGCCAGGGTGTTAAGGAAGCAATGAGAAAGTATCCTAACTATCACTTTAGTATGTCTGTCTTTTTTTTTTTTTTCTTGAGACAGTCTCACACTGTCGCCTGGGCTAGAGTGCAATGAAATGATCTCGGCTCACTGCAAACTCCGCCTCCTGGGTTCAAGCAATTCTCCTGCCTCAGCCTTCCGAGTAGCTGGGGTTACAGGCACCTGCCATCATGCCCAGCTAATTTTTTGTATTTTTAGTAGAGATGGGTGTCACCATGTTGGTCAGGCTGGTCCCGAACTCCAGACCTCGTGATTTGCCCGCCTCTGCCTCCCAAAGCGCTGGAATTACAGGCGTGAGCCACCGTGCCCAGCCAGTATGTCCGTCTTTTAAAGGCTTTAAACCTCTTAATCTTACTTCACTTTAATTTCCATTTGACCCTATACGGTTTGAATTCTGAATTATACATTATGTAATAGCCATATTAGTGCCTTTTACATTCATTTCTGAAAAAAAGATCATCACCCATTTCTGAATAAAAGAAAGTGTAAGAGGCCGGGCATGGTGGCCCAAGCCTGTAATCCCAGCACTTTGGGAGGCCGAGACGGGCGGATCACAAGGTCAGGAGATCGAGACCATCCTG
>NW_012098537.1:0-1139 GCF_000951045.1 Mandrillus leucophaeus | reverse complement strand
TAAACCCGGGAGGCGAAGCTTGCAGTGAGCTCCGGCCACTGCACTCCAGCCTGGGCGACAGAGCGAGACTCCGTACCAAAAAAAAAAAAAAAAAAGACAAACTGCCATTATTGTCAATAAAAGAGAGAATTGTTCTTTACAGATTCTGTAGACATAATAGGATAATAAAGGAATACTATAAACTCCACACACATAAACTCAACAGTTTAGATTAAAAGGACCAATTTCTTTCTTACTTTTTTTTTAAAGACAGGGTATTCCGTCACCCGGTCTGAAAGAGTACTGGCATGATCATGGCTCATAGCAGCCTCAACCTCTTCAGCTCAAGTGATCCTCCTACCTCAGCCTCCTGAGTAGCTGTGACTACAGTCACAGGCCACCACGCCTGGCTTATTTTTTAAATTTTTTGTAAAGACAGCATCTCGCTATGTTTCCCAGACTGGTCTCAAACTCCTGTGCTCGAGTGATCCTGCCGCCTCTGCCTCCCAAAGTTCTGGGATTACAGGAGTTTAACCATCACACCCTGCCACCAATTTCTCAAAATCACAATCAGAACTTTCCCAAGATGAAAGAGATGATCTGAATAGCAGCCCTGAAATTGAAGAAAGAAATTGAATTTGGAATTGAGTGTAGTGGCTCATCCCTATAATCCCAGTGCTTTGGGAGGCTGAGGCAGGAGGATCACTGGAGGCCAGGAGTTTGAGACCAGCCTGGGTAACACGTTGAGACCCCTCCCTGTCTCTATAGAATAATTTTTTTTTTTTCTTGCTGGGTGTAGTGGCTCATGCCTGTAATCCCAGCACTTTGGAAGGCCCAGGTGGGCAGATCACTTGAGGTCAGGAGTTCGAGACCAGCCTGGCCAACATGGTGAAACCCCATTTCTACCAAAAAAATATTAGCTGGGCATGGTGGTGCATGCCTGTAATCCCAGCTACTAGGGGGGCTGAGACGGGAGTATCACTTGAACCTGGGAGGCAGAGGTTGCAGTGAGCCAGGATGGCACCATTACACTCCAGCCTGGGTGACAGAGTGAGACTCTGTCTCAAAAAAAAGAAAAAATTAAATTAGAAATTATATAAATTGGCCGGGCGCGGTGGCTCAAGCCTGTAATCCCAGCACTTTGGGAGGCCGAGACGGGC
>NW_012098536.1:0-2003 GCF_000951045.1 Mandrillus leucophaeus | reverse complement strand
CCTGCCTCACTGACTGCTCCCCTCCCACCCAGAGGCCTGGAGGTGCCTCCCCGGGGCTGGTCCGTGTCACTGCATTCCAGGGACACATGGCAGGACTTGGCTGGCTGCGACTTTGTGCTGGACCTAATCAGCCAGACTGAGGACCTGGGGGACCCAGCTGCTCCCCACAGCTACCCCATCACTCCTCTTGGCTCGTAAGTGCCACCCAGCACCCCTCTCCCTGGCCTGCTCCTGCTGGGGAACCCCACAGCCACCCTGCCACACCCAGGGGTTTATAGGAGCTGCCACAGGCCCAGCCCTCCCACCCAGCCTCCTCCCAACCATGGGGCGACCCCCACAGCAGCTCCTACCTCTTGCCCCAGCCTGGGTGATCCTCAGCTTTGGCCACCCCCTTAACTAGATCCTGTTTCCTGCAGAACCGAGGCCATTCCCCTTGCCCCTGGCATCCAGGCCCCCTCACTGCCCCCAGGACCCCCTCCAGGTCCAGCCCCAACGCTGCCCAGCAGGGACCACACAGGTAAGGCTGGAGTGGGCACATGGAGGTTGGCAGAGCATGGGAAGCCCCATGCCCCGGGCTGTGGCACCAACCCTCTCCCTGCCCCACAGGGGAGGTCCAGAGATCAGGGAGCCTGGACGGCTTCCTGGACCAGATCTTCCAGCCAGTGATGTCCTCCGGCCTCAGTGTGAGTCCAGCACAGCCCCTGCATACCCCTGCCCCAACCCCCCAGGGTCTCTGCGGCCCCTTCCACTTTTCTCAGGGCTCTCACTCTGACCTGTGACCATTGTCCCTTCAGGATCTGGAACAAAGCTGGGCTCTGAGCAGCCGCATGAAGGGAGGGGGCGCCGTTGGGCCCACGCAGCAGGGGTACCCCATGGGTGAGTGAGGGCTGATTCCTCACCCAGGGCCTCCGGGCCCGGCAGCATGGCAGGCATGGCCTGGGACCTCTCTGGCAATGGCGATCGGTGCCCTGGCCAGCTCCCTGGTGCCTGATGCTCTTCTCTGTGCCTGGGGCTGGAGGGAGGTGGCATGTGGGTCCAGGCAGGGACTGACGGGGTGGGCGTGTTCCCTCAGTGTACCCAGGAATGATTCAGATGCCTGGATACCAGCCAGGCATGGTCCCTGCACCCATGCCCATGATGCCAGCAATGGGCACAGTCCCTGCCATGCCAGGTAAGGCTGGGCTGGGGGCACCAGAGTCCCTTCTCAGGAGAGCAGTCACCAGCTCTGGGACTGGAGGAGGGAGGGTCCTGCTAGGAGTCCCGAGTGCACAGTGGGCGGAGAGCTTTTGGCCATGGTGCCCACCGCTCTGGCCCCCTGCCGCCCTCACAGCCATGGTGGTGCCGCCGCAGCCGCCGCTTCCCAGCCTGGACGCAGGGCAGCTGGCCATCCAGCAGCAGAACTTCATCAACCAGCAGGCACTGATCCTGGTGAGTGCTGGCAGGGCCCTGGGGCTACCTGGTGGAAGGAGGTCTATGGCTCGGGGATGAGGGTCTGAACCGGCTGCTCCTCCTGCTTCAGGCCCAGCAGATGACAGCTCAGGCCATGACCCTGTCCCTGGAGCAGCAGACGCAGCAGCAGCAGCGGCAGCGGCAGGCTCGGGCCTCCGAGGCGGCGTCCCAGGCCTCACCCTCAGCCATCACCTCCAAGCCCAGGAAGCCCCCCACACCCCTGGAGAAGCCACAGCATGACCTGGAATCAGAGGGTGGCTGCCTGAGGGTGAGGAGGTGACCGTGTCCTCAGGAAGGGGTGTGGGGTGGGGGCTGCAGGGGCAGGGGACATGGGCAGGGTGAGTAGGCAAGTGCGGGGAAGAGGCTGCTGGCCCAGGACTGGGGACCCGAGGGGTGTGGCGAGTGTGGCATCCAGGCTGGCTGAGCTGCCACTCACTTCTGCTCCTGCCAGGAGACCTCCGAGGAGGCTGAAGACAGGCCCTGTCGGCCCAAGAGCTTCCAGCAGAAACGGAACTACTTCCAGAAGATGGGTGAGGGCACTTGGGGCGGCAGGC
>NW_012098535.1:0-1063 GCF_000951045.1 Mandrillus leucophaeus | reverse complement strand
AAAACTCTATCTCAAAAAAAAAAAAAAAAAAAAAAAAAAAATTGGGCTTGGTGGCAGGCGCCTGAGGCAGGAGAATCATTTGAACCTGGGAGGCAGAGGTTGCAGTGTGCCAAGATTGTGCCACTGCACTCGAGTCTGGGTGACAGATTCAAATTCTGTCTCAAAAAACAAAAACGAAAAAAGAATAAAAAACAATGAAGCATGCCTACAGGATCGAGAAGACAGCCTCAGAAGGGAAAATATGAGAGTTATTGGCCTTAAAGAGGAGGTAGAGAAGGAGATGGGGTAGAAAGTTTATTCAAAGGGGGTAATAACAGAGAACTTCCCAAACCTAGAGAAAGATATCACTATCCAAGTACAAGAAGGTTATAGAATACCAAGCAGATTTAACCCAAAGAAGACTACCTCAAGGCATTTAGTAATCAAATCCCTAAGGTCAAGGATAAAGAAAAGATCCCAAAAGCAGCAAAAGAAAAGCAACAAATCACATACAATAAAGCTCCAAAATGTCTGGCAGCAGACTTTTCAGTGGAAACCTTATAGGCCAGGAGAAAGTGGCATGACATTTAAACTGCTGAAGGAAAAAAACTTTTACCCAAGAATAGTATATCCAGCTAAAATATCCTTCAAAAATGAAGGAGAAACAAAGACTTGCCCAGACAAAACAAAAGCTGACGGAGGCCGGGCACGGTGGCTCACACCTGTAATCCCAGCACTTTGGGAGGCCGAGGTAGGCAGATCACAAGGTCAGGGGATCTAGACCATCCTGGCTACCCCGGTGAAACCCTGTCTCTACTACGAATACAAAAAAAATTAGCCGGGCGTGGTGGTGGGTGCCTGTAGTCCCAGCTACTTGGGAGGCTGAGGCAGGAGAATGGTGTGAATCAGGGAGGCAGAGCTTGCAGTGAGCCAAGATCGAGCCACTGCACTCCAGCCTGGGGGACAGAGCGAGACTCTGTCTCAAAAAAAAAAAAAAAAAAAAAAAAAAAAAAAAAAAAAAGGCTGTGATAAACTATTTTGACATTTAAAATGTGACCATTTCAAAGTAATAAATTTACCATCT
>NW_012098534.1:0-1398 GCF_000951045.1 Mandrillus leucophaeus | reverse complement strand
ACATTTCTTATATGGAAGGAAATTTCTCAACTTTTTCAGGATGTCATTACCAAAAATATGTTACCCAGACTGCATTAATATGAAGTTCAATAAAGCCAATATAATATGAAAGAAATAAACAATAAAGGATATCAGTACACAAAATCAATGTGCAAAAATCACAAACATTCCTATATGTCAATAATAGACAAATGGAGAGCCAAATCATGAGTGAACTCCCATTCACAATTGTGACAAAGGGAATAAAATACCTAGGAATACAACTTACAAGGGATGTGAAGGACCTCTTCAAGGAGAACTACAAATCACTGCTCAAGGAAATAAGAGAGGACACAAACAAATGGAAAAATATTCCATGCTCATAGAGAGAAAAAATCAATTTTGTGAAAATGGCCATACTGCCCAAAGTAATTTATAGATTCAGTGCTATTCCCATCAAGCTACCATTGACTTTCATCATAGAATTAGAATAAAACTACTTTAAATTTCATATGGAACCAAAAAAGAGCTCGCATAGCCAAGACAATCCTAAGCAAAAAGAACAGAGCTGGAGGCATCATGCTACCTGACTTCAAACTATAGTATAAGGCTACAGTAACCAAAACAGCATGGTGTTGGTACCAAAACAGATATATATGCCAATGGAACAGAATGGAGGCCTCAGAAATAATGCCACACATCTACAACCACATGATCTTTGACAAACCTGATAAAAACAAGCAATGGGAAAAGGATTCCCTATTTAATAAATGGTGTCAGCAAAACTGGCTAGCCATATGCAGAAAACTGAAACTGGACCCCTTCCTTACACCTTATATAAAAATTAACTCAACATGGATTAAAGACTTAAGCGTAAGACCTAAAACCATAAAAAACCTAGAAGAAAACCTAGGCAATACCATTCAGGACATAGGCATGGGCAAAGACTTCATGACCAAAACACCCAAAGCAATGGCAACAAAAGCCAAAATTGACACATGCAATCTAATTAAACTAAAGAGCTTCACACAGCAAAAGAAACTATCAGCAGAGTGAACCGGCAATCTATGGAATAGGAGAAAATTTTTGCAATGTATCCATCTGACAAAGGGATAATATCCAGAATCTACAAGGAACTTAAACAAATTTACAAAAAAAAAAAAAGAAAAAGAAAAAGAAATCAAGAAGTAGGCAAAAGATATGAACAGACATTTCTCAAAAGAAGACATTTATGTGGCCAAGAAACATATGAAGAAAATCTCATCATCACTGGTTATTAGAGAAATGCAAATCAAAACCACAATGAGATACCATCTCACACCGATTAGAATGGCGGTCATTAAAAAAGCAGAAAACAACAGATGCTGGAGAGGATGTGGAGAAATAGGAACACTTTTACACTGTTGGTGGGAGTGTAAA
>NW_012098533.1:0-1759 GCF_000951045.1 Mandrillus leucophaeus | reverse complement strand
GGCAACGCTGGTTGGAGGGCAGCCACTAGAGCTTGCGCCTGAAGCACAGCCCTTCTTTTCTCCTTGTCTAGCTCTGCGGCCTCAGCTGCTGCTTCTCTGGAGTTAAAAACTTTAAAGACCAATTTTACTAAGTCCTGTATGGGGGTTTGAGGCCCATCTTCAACCTTTTTTAGCTTTTTTCGAATATCTGAGGCTGACTGGGAGATAAAATAGGAGGCTAGGACAGCTGCTTCGGCTGGGGAGGTGGGGTCTAGCCGAGTAAATTGGGCTAGTGCCTCTGTAAGGTGATTTAGGAAGGAAGCCGGGTTCTCATCTGGGTGCTGGATGATTTCCTTTAGTTTATCAAAATTGACCACTTTGTTAGAGGCTGTCTGCATACCGGCCAAGAGACATTGAACCTTAATGTCTCTCCTGTGGCGGCTGGGCTGCTGTGGTTGGTAATCCCAATCTGGTTCTATGGACGGGACAGCCATCTCTCCTAATGGGACGGTGGCGTCAGTTAAATGCCATTGATCTCCATGTTGCCTGGCGGCTGCAAGAATACGCTCTCTTTCCTCTGGGTTAAGGGAGGAGGACAAAATGACCTGTAAGTCATGCCAGGTTAGATCATATGCCTGACATAGGTATCGAAACTCCTTGGAATATAGGGTGGGGTTAGCCGAGAAATCGCCGAGCCATTTTTCAATCTTGGAAAGGTCTGCCAAGGAAAAAGGGACATGGACTCTAACTAGTCCTTCGGCTCCAGCGACCTCTCGGAGGGGGGCCAACAAACTAACAGGGGAGGTTGAAACAGACTGACCAGTCGGGTAGGTTGAGACTGGCTGACCAGTAGGGGGGGGTGAGGCAGGCTGACTGGTAGAGGGAGTTGGGGCAGGCTGACTGGTAGAGGGCTGACTAGTGGGGGCCACTACCGTGGTCTTGGAGCGAGTGTGGGCGGAAATGGGAGAGGTAAGAGGAGTGACTGAGGGAGGGGTGGTAGGATGAGCATAGGGAGGGGGGTTGGTAGGTCGGGAGGCAGGTGCCCCACCATTGGCCTCGTCTGAGATGGAAGTAGAATCTTCCTCTGCTTGTGGTGTGAGGGCCGAGGGCTGGGTTTTAGCTAACAAGACCTGGGCCATTGAACACTGGGCGCACAGGTCTGGGCGAGAGCGCAAGTCCCAAAAGCCTTGGACATAGATAATCTCTGACCACTTTCGAAGCCTTTGACAGAAATTAGAGAGATCCAATAGAATGTTATATAGTCAAGTGTGCCGTCTGGTGGCCATTGAGACTGGTTGTCTAATTTATACTGCGGCCATGCCACAGTGGAGAGGAAAATTAGCCGCTTTCATTTTAAATCTTGAGCTAAATGTAAAGCTTCCAAGTTTTGGAGGAGATACCCTAAGGGGGTGTTCCTAGGAATTTTCGATTGTGAGGTTCCCATTGTTTAACCACCAGAAATGGAAACCGACCTCACGCAGTGGCAAAGCATCCTTTGCTGCTGCTAGAGACCGGGGGCTCCTGGAGCCACTAACGGAGAATTGAGGAACTTCAAGACGGACGTCTCCAGGTTGAAGACCTCACTGCGCCACAGGGTGGCTACGTCCTTGGGCATACGTATGACTCTAGGCCAAGGACACGGAAACGGACAGAGATGGTTAACAAAGGGGTGTACTCACCGAAGAAGAAATTCTCAGAGCGGCACCAGTGGAAAGCTGGAACACTTGTTTGGTGTTGGTGGCTGGTTGGGTTGGGAGCCGGTTCGCTGGGGAGGAGGTTC
>NW_012098532.1:767893-770028 GCF_000951045.1 Mandrillus leucophaeus | reverse complement strand
GTAAGTCCTTACCTATCAAGAATTAACTTGAATGTTAATGGATTAAAATTCTCCAGTCAAAGACATAGCGAGGCTGAATGGGGTAAACAAGAACAAAAACAAAAACAAACAAACAAACAAAAAATAAGACCAAAGCATATGATGTCTGTGAGAGACCCACTGCACCTTTAGGACACACATAGACTGAAAGTGAAGGGATGGAAAAACACATGTCATGCAAATAGGAAACAAAGGAAAGCCAGAGTCGACATATTTGTATGTGAGAAAATAGACTTTAAGTCAAAAACTACAAAACAAAACAAACAAGGTCATTATATGATGATAAAGGGGTCAGTTCATCAAGAGGCTATAATAATTATAAACACAAATACATGCAACATTACAGCACCTAAATATTTAAAGCAAATAATTATACATCTGGAGGGAGAAATACACCGCAATACAACAGTAGGAGGAGACTTCACTATCCCACTGTCAACAATGGAAATTCAGAGAGAAAATTGATAAGGAAACGGTGGGTATGAACACTATAAAGCAAACGGACATAACAGACGTATACAGAATATTTCACCTAACAGCAGCAGAAGACACATTCTTTTCAAGTGCTCACTGAACATTCTTCAGGACAGATTGTATGTTAGGCCACAAAACAAGTCAACACATTTAAGGAGATTGAAATCATATCAAATATCTTTTCTGACCACAATGCTATGAACTTAGAAATCAATAACAGGAGGAATTTCAGAAAATTCTCAAATACACACAAATGAAACAACATGTTCCCGAACAACAAATTGTTCAAAGAACAACTTAAAAGGGAAATTAAAAACTATCTTGAGACAAATGAAAATGGACTCACAGCATACCAAGACATGAGAAATACAGGAAAAACACAGCTTTAAGGGGAAGTTTATAGCAATAATTGCTTACATCAAAAAACAAGAAAGATTTCAAATAACAACCAAATGTTACGCCTCAAAGAACTAGAAAAAGAAGAGAGTTTATGCCCAAAGATAGTAGAAGGAAGATAATAATAAACATCAGAACACAAATAAATAAAATGGGGACTTGGAAAACAATAGAAAATAGCCACAAATCTGGGATGGTTTTTTGAAAAGATCAACAAAATTGACAAATGCTTAGCTAGATTAAGGGAAAAAAAGGAAAGACTGACCAAAAGCAGAAATGAAAGCGGAGACATTACAACCAATGCTATAGAAATTTAAAGGATTATAAGAGACTATTATGAACAATTGTATGCCAACAAATAGGATAACCCAGAAGAAATGAATAAATATCTTTTATCCATACAACATACCAAGACTGAATTATAAAGAAATAAAAAATCTGAACAGACAAAAAGTGGGTGAGGAGATTGAATCAGTAGTGGAAAGTCACCCATCGAAGGAAAGCCCAGGAACTGATGGCTTTCTGTTGAATTCTACCATTTAGAGAAGAAGTAAGATCAGTTCTTCTCAAACTCATCCAATAAACTGAAGAAGAAGGAATACTTCCAAACTCATTTTATAAGGCCAACATTACCCTAATACGAAAGCCAGATGAGGACACTACAAGAAAATTATAGGCCCATATGCCTGAGGAACATAGAAGCAAAAATCCTCAACAAAGTACTAGCAAATCAAATTTCCCAGCACATTAATTTTTTGCATGTTTTTCTGCTGCTTAATTAAAGGATTGTTCAGCATGACCCAGTGCCTATGGGACTTGCATTGAACTCAGTGCTGCCCTGTCACAGCAGAAAGCAAAACTGGTGTGAAGTCGGCTGATGCCTGCCCACAGAGGGAGCATTTAGACCAGCCCTAGCCAGAGGGGATTTACACATTACAGAGGTCGGAAGTTGGGTTTTGGGAAGCCTCGCCACTGAGGGATCTGGGATTCTAAATAAACTTGAGAGGTGGTCTAGGCCACAAGGACTGCAACTCCTAGTGCTGTGCTCGGCTCAGAGTCAGAGAACATAGGGAACCCACCAGCTAGTGAGACACCAGCCAAGGTGGCTGAGGGAATGCATGCACCACGGCTCCCTCAACCCCAGCAGCACAGCTCAGAGTTCCAGGAGAGACTCCTTCCTTCACTTGAGGAGAGGAGAGGGAAGCATAAAGAAGACTTTGTGTTGC